>NW_018020866.1:120566-122469 GCF_002006095.1 Pseudomyrmex gracilis | reverse complement strand
CGCCGTACTAACTAACTAGTAGCAATCGGGTGTCCACAACTGGACACCCGATTTTGGGACTAATGGATATTTGGATCAACTGGACTTTTTATGTGATCCCCGCGCCTATTCTTCGAATTAATGACGCCGTCTGTACTTGTGGCAATGCCACGTCCTTCGCCTTCTTTTGAAATTTTCGGCGGCGGCTAGAATCGGGCCTCATGGGGCTTCGTGGCAGCTATTTGTAGGATTATTGCATGCTTAATTAGTATTTTCGCAAATATAGTCAAACTCTAGAGATGCGGTAGCGCACCAAGTAGCGTGTAATGTGCAAAGTTTTTCGGCGTACGTTTTTTGTGTTTTTTTTTGTCCCGTTATGGTCGAAGTGTGTTGCGACGGCCGTGTCGTGTCGCTATCACACCGCGTAAATACCGTCGCGTACCGGATCAGCTGGTTAGTTGTTTGTTTTTATACCAAATTGTAAGTTTGCTGTTAACGTATATCTAGCCATGTTTGCTTCGTTTGCGTAGAATAAATTGATCGGCCGCGTTTCGAGTGAGTTTCTACCGTATTTATCTGGCCGTATTTGTTCGAGCCTTCCGGCGTAATCCGTACTGAGCCGTTCAATATTATAACTGATTTTGTTAGTGTTTTTTGTACCGACCCGTCGTCGGTCCATCGAGAAGATTTCGCGCGGAAACAGCGTCCGAGTAATAACGGTACGGTGCCTAATCACCCGGACTAGGCGTGTGCGTGCTTGCTGCTTTCGGCGATTGAACGAGGCCGTTTGCGTTTATCTTACTGTCGCCTCTTTTACGTGCGTAATCGAAAGACGTGAATCTTCCGGTCCGATCGGCTACAGCGACTTGCAGTGAGTAGAATAAAAGTGTCCACACTTCCGACGCCTTTCGCTTGGCTTTATCTTGCGGATGCTAAAAGCGCATTTTCCCTGCTTAAATAACGACGGTGGCGAATCGTGATCGTAGATTCGGCGAAAGCTTTGCGTTGGGCAAGCGACGGCTTAGATTTTCCTTCGATTTACTTTTGCGCCGCGTATGCGTCGTTGCCTGCTTGCACGGTCTTGTCTGTATAGCCTGCACTGTATTGCGAGATTGAACTGCACGCTTTTGCTTTTTCTCAATTAAAGATGACCAACGCCCTTTGCTCAGTCGAATCAGCGCCCTTGGCGGCGAGTAGGTGACCACCGTCACCTAGCGACTTAGGTATCGTTTTGATACTCGCGACCTTCCGAAGCTAAGCAGTTAGTTTGGTTTGTTGTTAACTTTTGCGGTAGTTAATCGCACGGTCTTTCCGTTGGTTCTCTCCGGAACTCTCCTTACGGCTTACATTTCTTTTTATTATTTTGTTTTTTCTATGTTCTACGTGTAGTAATAAATTCTTATCATTTGTTATTATTAACCTGGTCTCTTATTTTATTTATCGCGCGCGAGCTATTGTCATAGACTCACGGGACAGCCTGCATTAAAAATCATTAATCAACTCAGCCCCTCTCCGTCCTACACACGAGCTAGTCGGCCCGCCGTGCCAAACGACGCTGAGTTCGATACGGGAACGTATCTGGCGCCCTAACTTACATCCAAGTATTCGTTGATTCGACCCGGCGGTGATTGCTCATATCATCTCTTTTTATCCTGCCATTAATCCGACGTTGTATTCTTGCGGACGTCCGCCTGAGTCCCGTGATAGACTCTCCGTTTGCGGGGGGCGACGCGAGAATTTGATACCAAGCATAAAAACGTCACAATATACAGGGTGTTTCAGAACTATGGGATCAAACTTCTAGGGGTTATTCAGTGCAACAGTAGAAAACATTTGAGTATAGGGACCCATGTCCGGAAAAGTGTCACTACCGCACTACGGCCCTAAGACGCGTTAAAATTTAGAAAGACGATGAATTGCCTAA
>NW_018020866.1:114432-120426 GCF_002006095.1 Pseudomyrmex gracilis | reverse complement strand
TGCACTGAATAACCCCTAGAAGTTTGATCCCATAGTTCTGAAACACCCTGTATATATATATATATATATATATATATATATATATATATATATACACATATATATACACACGCACAATAGTATTGAATTATAGAGAGAAAATGAAAAAAAACTTTTATATCTTTTGCTTTTTTGGCCGATGGTGAATTTGACAAAGTTTTAAAAAATGGCAATGTTTTTTTCTAAGAAATTACATCCGAGTTGTATCTAGAAACCGACACATAGATTTTACACAAGATATAGAAGGATAGAATGCATAAAGTGATTCAATTGCAAGATAGTCGATCCACAATTCACGCGAAGTAAAAAGACAAAGACAAAGTTTGAGATACAGACAGAAAGAGAAGTAACAAGTACAGCGACTACGTCATACATCGAAAAAGTCCGTTTACATAATACAATAATTACGTAGATAGAAACAGAAAAAAAAGTATGATTAGTGATAGTGGCTCGAAAGAGTTTCTCGGGTGGATGAAGAATTTCCTTACCTCCTCAGAAAGCTAGAATATTGGGGCACCATGTTTAATAAATGCTTCTTTCACCACAAAGGGCTACCCAACTCCGCCATGTCTCTTTTAAATAAAAAGTATGTTACATATTTTTTATATTATACATCAAATATTTTCAAACACAAATTCTTAGACTCTAGGTTTAAAACAGATTGTTCACTGTATTGCTACAACATTGCAATTGTTGCAAACAGTTAGATAAAAGTTTACAAAATTTATTTTATTGCATTAATGGCGTAAGAGTACTGGATACCGATTATAGAGACCTGTAAGTCAACATTCATAGGATCGCTCTAGTTTCGTATTTACTGCACCAAATTGAAAATAGTTCTACAAAAATAAGTAAATTGTGCTAAGATTTTTCGCTAGATTCTTTTGATTGTCGCAAATGAGCATAAAGTTTTATTACTATAGTTTTCTTCTATAACCTTTCAGATATTTATGTGTGTAGAATTATTTTTAAGCTTATGTACATATTTGTACTTTCACAGCGCTACAACAAAAATATTTAATAAGACACTTAGATTATGATTAGAATGTGTAGTTGACGAAAAAAAGCGATTCTCGTGATGACAGTATAGGTTATCATATGCTATTATTGTGAATAAAAAAAAGAGTAATTACATTATGTATCTACTTTCCAAAACACTACATAGTTTTATATATTTATTTGCTTTTGTAGAAGCACTTTTTATGTGGTGTGGTAAATAAAATTAGAAATTAGAAAAATTTAGGTTTTTAAAACGTTGATTTACAGGTTTCCAGTTTACAAGTCGATATTCAGTACCCTCTTAAGTGTATACTTTTGAGTGTATCTACCAAAACAACTTTTTAAATAAATATATTTTATTTTTTAATAAAAAAAGCTTAAATTAAAATTAACTGAACAATCTGTTGATAAAAGTTAATTGACTTACAATCCAAGTTTTTTAAATTTAATCAGTCTAAAAGCGTACGATACCCATTAGTATCCGTGTATACAAGAGAGTTTTGCGGAATTGAGGACTGCCATTTATTGCTGACTTATTACTAACTTAGCCCTATCTCTTAAGTGTTAATTATACCTTAACGTTTATTGAGCAAAAAGTAACATTTGGTTTGTCTACGAGTCGTGTTGTACTAAACTCTCTTGTGATCGATAATAAACAATAAAAAGGATTTTGTGTAAGTAGGATACATGTGTAAATTGAATACATAGTCGTGTTTCATATAAAAAATTTTTAGATAAGATAACAAGAATTTGTAGACAAAAAAATTCTAGACAAACTAAATGTTTGAACTGTTACAGCTCTAGGCAAGCCAAATCAGTTCTTCTGACAGGTAATCCGACGTTTATGAACTTTCGCGAACAAAACGTCGTCCACGTTTGTCTCTCAAACAGAACGAACAGAGCTACATGATAATTCACTCTTTATGCGTTTGCGTGCAACATGCATATAGAGAGCAAAGACGGCAATGAGGTGGCATGCACGTCTCTAATTATTACAAACACTTAGATCTTTTTCTAGAAGAAAAATTGACGATACGAGAAGATAAAAAAGAAAGAAATAGGAAAATATAATAAGCGATAAGTGACAGATGATTTTTTATAGAATAGATACTTGCCGATGGCGAGTGCGCAAACAATTGTGAAAACAATGCGCTTTTTCGCCACTTTTCATCTTCGCATAATCGACAATTCTCAAAACAATCGAAATGAACGTAGATCGAGAAAATAGACGATAATGATCATCTTATAAGAGCTCGATGAAAGCGATTCTGGACGTGCGAGCTTGTGAGACAAATATCTCGCGATTGGTCCTCTCGTCATTGCAAACAACACACAAGCATTAAATTGACTAAATGTACATATAAAATTTATTATTTAACTCTTTCTAACAATCTTAATACCTACATTCTTTGTATTAAAATACATAACGTTACACTGCATATTGCGTTTCAATTACATACGAATACGAGATTAATTAAGAAATGTGATAGTCTGTACGTATCAACTGACGAGAGTACGAGTCTCTAGAAAAAGTTTGCCAAATATTAGATGAAGATGACAACGATGACAACGTAAACGATAAAATGAGTGGTTGTTGCGACGATGTATACTATACCACGTAAACTCTTAACGACACATGCAACATGCTAGGCCCACGATTTCAAGCGAATTGCATGATTTTGTAGAAAAATGATAAATGGTCATTATAAATGTACTCCAGTAAATATACAGAGTATCTGAAAAATTTTGACACAGCCGAGATGTGAAAGTAGATTGGATTAATCTGAACCGAAAAGTCATGTACCACACTTTACAACATTCGCAACAATTATTGAATGATTAATTAATACATATGATTCACTGAGCGCGTAGAAACCGATAGTCTGGAGTCTGTAGGAGTGCTTGATGTTCAGTTGTGAAAATTAGCTGATTCTACGAAGCTGTCACACGCCAGTCGCTTTTTTAGTCCGTCTCTTGCTATTTGGAGGTTGTATTAAGAGGACACTATAGACTGCTGGCGGAAGTCCAATGAGCTGCCATTCAGCCGCTACACTGTCTGGTAAGTGGCGCCATCTCTCGAGACCGAGTCAAACCAAACTAAGAATAGATGACATAAAAAAGACAAGGATAGACGTATGTGTCTCTCTAGTGCTTCTGCTAAAATTGTAACAATATTAGTTCCCTGAGATTTCTCTTTTCACAAGGCTTCAAAATCCTTTTTGAAGCACTCAAAATATTCGTCTATGTTTCTAGTTTCCGATAAAATAAAGATATTTTTATTTGGATTTGTACGGCCACTTTTGCATATAAAGCAAAAATGTAGTCTATGTAATAACAATCTATAAATTTTTTATCGTTTTTTTTTATTCTTATCTTTTATCCAATTCTTTAATATATCTTTTTTTCTGGAGAAGCGGTTTTCATTCCAATTAATAGTTTTTACAAAAATTTGGAATTACAAAATGAGGGTAAAACAAGACGATCCAGCATTCTCTTAAGTAAGCCAGTTTTCTTTACAACTGAAAATCATATACGTTTACAGAATCCGGATAATCCGGATTATCGCTTCCCACGTGATGCTTATTGAGTCACATGTATTAATTACTCACTCAATAACAATTGCGAATTTTGCAAAATGGTACATGACTTTTCGGTTTAGATTAATCCTTTCGCTACGGTAGTTTTCCTCACTGGAACGCTCCCGCTGAACGAGACACTGCACCAAAAATGTACACGTTGCGCGCTGAGCGTTCGCGACAGTCTTACACCCAAACAACGCTGCTTTGATAATGTTTTGTGAACAAACACAAAATATGAACAAAGCTATATTTCTTTAACAAAGTAAAATCAAAACTGCAAGTTTAGTGTAAACATACAGAGTTTTGTGGCGAGTCACTATAGTCGCCCGTCGTAGCGAAAGAGGTAATCTACCTTCCAATCCAATTTACCTTTACACTTCGGCTGTGTTAAAAGTTTTTAGACACCCTGTATATATATACAAGGTGTCCGACAATTTCTTTAATATCTCTCGTAGGCAAGTAGGAGTAAAACTGAGTCAAAAAGTTCTATTGTTATTTTACGAGATTCGCAATAGTTATCGAAATCTTAATTAATAAAGATCTGCGAATAAGCATCGGGCTCTTTTATGCACGTAAGACAGTTCAGCGCGCTTCGTGCGGTTACCTTTTATTCTCTATATGTTATAGATATGCTGTTATATTAGCTTCTCCTATACGTTGCTATAGATAACACCGTAAGCGCGCGAAGCGCGCCGAGCTGTCTTACACGCGTAAAACAGCCCGTTGCATGCTTATTCGCGAATCTTTCTTAATTAAGATCTCGGTTACTATTGCAAATCTCGCAAAATGATATGAGACTTTTTGACTCAGTTTTACTCTTATTTCTCTCCTAACTACAAGAGATGTTAAAGTAAGTGTCGGACACCCTGTATATCGGGTGTCTAAACATACAGAGTGTCTGAATAATTTTGACACAGCCGAAGTATGGAGATAGATTGAGTCAAAATAAATAGAAAAGTTATTTGCCATTTTGCGAAATTTGTAATAGTTAATGAAATATAAATTAATAACTGTAAGCCAATGAGCGCAAGGAAAGCAATGGTCTTTACTTTGTAAACATGTGTGATTGTTAATATAAGAAAAATAGCTTACATCATGTAATGTCTTAGCAACGAGAGGCGAAGTAACCAAGCGAGCGCGGTGTGACTCGGCGCATATTGCGGTCAGCCGATATTCGGCGGTACGCAAAGAGAGCAAGCAGCGCTCGAAAAGTAAGAAGCCACCGCGATCAGCTAATTCATTATTGACGCGATGTAACGTATCGAACAGCAACCTGCCGCGCGCGTCAAAAGCTAATAAAGGTAGTTAATATTGTTCTTTCTAAAGAGAGAAATATTAACGCTGCTTGCATTTCCCTCTATTTTGGCTGCAAGCGCTGCTCGCTCTCTTGCGTACCGCTGAATATCGGCTGATCACAAAATCTGCTGAGTCACACGCCGCGCTCGCTTGTTTACTCCGCTTTTCATTGCTACGACATTGCATGATGTAAGATATCTTTCTTATACTGACAATCACACATGCCTACAGAGTAAGGACCATCGCTTTTCACGCGCTCATTGGTTCACATTTATTAATTTATATTTCATAACTATTGCGAATTTTGCAAAATAGCAAATAACTATTCTATTCAGTTTGACTAAATCTATCTCTATACTTCGACTGTGTCAAAATTTTTCATCCTGTATATATCGATCGTAAATCCAGTTAGCAAAAAGCTATTACTTTTCAAATCTTTAAATGCCCGATCTTGATTTGGTTATGTCTTTGCTTTTGCTGGTTGGATTCACGACCGATTTTGACTTAATTGGATGGAGTACACACATAAGAAGTGAAAATTCAACCGGCTAATCTCCATGTAGTACACCTTAGATATTACTAGTCTCGACGGTACTCTAACATTCAACTCTTAACTTATAAAATACTTACTAAAAATAAAAATCATTTAGTGTTTTGGAAAGCTCTTAAATTAAGCTACAAGAAAATAAAAAATAGAAAAATAAAAGATAAACTCGCTCGTATTGTAAAAACAAAATAAATGTATCGCAATGTGAGGTCAGCATCCAGCAAATAAGATGGCACATCTGTGAATGTCGGAACGTTTCGTATTAAATACTATGTTAATTACACAGTCACACAAAAAAAAAACTTTTCTTTGGCCTGGGGATCAGACCATGTTTATTATATGTTTTTGGGGTCGCTGAATCCGAATCCGAGGTCCATTAAACCCTATCGGGTCGGGGTTCCACCATAACTTCAAAAAACACCATAATCTGAGCTCGAAACCCATATAATCTTTTGATTCAAGCCATAAACACAAAAACCAATTAGATAAACCCCATAACCCCATCTTTTGGTAAACCTAAGTCTTCTATAAGAT
>NW_018020866.1:111608-114007 GCF_002006095.1 Pseudomyrmex gracilis | reverse complement strand
AAATTTTTTTTTTTTTGTGTGGCTGTGTTATTAATTGAACTTTTAATATGTCATAACTCCATTTTATTTGCTCGATACTGACCTCACATTGCGATACATTTAAAAAATAAAAGTTTCTGTTTAAAAAAACCTATTTGACCTTCAAATGACTCCCAAGTTTGACTCCAAGATCAAAGTCAAGGTCATGACACTGTATGTCTTCCTCCATACTCAACAATTTTTGTGTTTAAAGTTTTCTATCTTCTTTACTTTTTCAATTATTAGCCTGAGGAAATTAA
The DNA here is from genome assembly GCF_002006095.1 of Pseudomyrmex gracilis. Classification (NCBI taxonomy): domain Eukaryota; kingdom Metazoa; phylum Arthropoda; class Insecta; order Hymenoptera; family Formicidae; genus Pseudomyrmex; species Pseudomyrmex gracilis. The sequence continues at coordinate 113,729 of NW_018020866.1, read as the reverse complement.
AATAAAACACTCTGTATACACGAGATATCCCATAAATTCCGGAAAATTCCATAAAAACCGGCTGAATTTTTCGGAACTAATGTATTTTTGAAAAAAATATTTGCGACAAAAGTTGCAGATTATAAAATAATGTATCTGGTGATGTTAACAATTTGATCTTGAGTAACGTCGTTAAGGCCAGATCAAAGTCATTGATTGTTTTTAAATAGATCTCTTTACTTTTTATTACATATTTTTGTAGCCGACATCGAGATGCTTTCGAATTGGTTACAAACCATTTTTCAGTAATTAGAAGAAAAAATATATATAGGCCAATACGAGCCGATGTACAGGTTTTTCGTGTATTTTCAAATGAAAAGTATAAATGAAATGCTCTAAATGAAATGCTCTAACGTTTCAATCCCAAGCATCGAGACTTTCTTCAGTGAATAAATGTTAGCGAAAGACAAGCATAAAAAGAAAATAAAAAACTTGCTAGTAATAAAATCGCATACAAAATTGAATATATAAAAAATAGGTCAGAACAGGCGAGGTCTAATCAAATAGAAATTTCGGAAGTCAGCAGTATGTATGCGATAATTCGGATGTCATCTGATGATAATAGACAAAAAATTAAAAAATATATAAAATACAATGGTCAGTGTCACTGAATGGAATAATTCAAAAATGTCAAGAAAAATAATAAAACTGCGATTAAAAAGTTATACTTAATTTTAGATTTAAACCATAAACAATTACCGGACACTTTACAATGCGAAGGTAAAGATTAACTGCTAGTCGACATAAGTGAGTTTTCTATAAATACTTTAGTTTTCCACGCTAGGTCCCCGGAACTCCCATATAAAATTCGGTAACGAGAGAACAACAAAGATAATATTATTGTCGCACGCTCTTGAATTCAACTAAAAGCGGAAAGTATAAGATCTTAATTTCTTTGTGTCAGACATAATATTAATAAAATCATTTTGTAACTTGATAGAAAACATTTCAGGTATTATCCTCTTAAAAAAGAAAGTTTCTATATTAAAAATTTTAACGTTTTGCCAATTAAAATTGTGGTTAGTGTCTAATCAATACAGAAAAATTAAAGAAAAAGTATTTATGTATCTACTGATTTGATTCTTATGTTCTGCTATTCTTGTTTTTAATTTCCGCTTAGTTTGTCTTACATATGTACAATTACAATTACTACAGGTAATCTGATAACACAACATTTTTCTTACTAACAAAATTCGGTAATTATTTAGATAATTCCTCACCGATTTGAATGAGCTTGAAATATGTTGTCAAGATCAATATTCTGAACAACTTTTCTTTGTATATGGTACTGCCCGTCGGCTTTAGTTTCCGAGTTTTTTCCAAAAAAATTTTCACAAATGAATTCTTTGTTTTCTAGCATTGTGTCGATTTCTGAAGTAAATATGTTATAGTAAAAATCTCGAAAACTAAAGCCAAGCGATGGTAACATGTACAGAGAAAAGTTGTTCAGAATAACGTTTTTAACAACATATTTCAAGCTCATCAAAATCGATGAGGAAGTTTCTAATCTAAATAATTACCCAGAATTCTACTAATATTTGATAAATGTTTACAAAAACGGACCCAGCCTCGATGACTTTGACCTTGACATATGTTGTCAAGGACATGTCTCTGAGTAACAATTGAAAGTTTTAGCCGTCGCTCGCTCTTCATTAAAAAGTTATGATTTTAAAAAGTTGTATCGAAATTACGTATACTGTTTAAGTATACTGTCTAAATACACTTAAATATGCATATTTTTATACATAGAGGATTTACAAAGAAAATATTACAAATACGTTCAATTATTTATATATAGAACTTCAGAAAAAACTTTGATGTAATAAACAAGAACGCGTGAGAATTCATAGGTATAAGAAACACTAAACAGTGAAGGTGGTAAATATGTAAACATTCAGAAGAAACATTTACGCGTACTATGTTTATATATATGTTCATATACTACTGTGATCAAAAAGTAAGGTGAAATTGTCATTTAAAACTCCCGGGCATTAGGAAGGCAGGTAATTTTTTTTCCTAGGTTGGTAGGACTGTCTATAATATTTGCCAAGCGTCTGTTTGTCAAAAGGTTTAATTATCTCC
>NW_018020866.1:102631-109073 GCF_002006095.1 Pseudomyrmex gracilis | reverse complement strand
AGTCCGGGAACTTTCCGGACAAACTGTGTACACGCTTACAACACAAACAAAATGTACATGTGTGATGTCGGAAAATAAAAAGTTATTTATAAAACTTCTATTGTTTGTAACTTTTTAATAAACAACAAGCGACGGCTAAAATCTTTTGATTGTTACTCAGAGACATGTCCTTGACAATATATCGTCACTCCCTACGTATAATCCCGTAACTCCAAAAACACAAATTTTAGAGGAGAGCAGTTTAGTTTAAAACTTCATATAGTTTAAAGCTTCATATAGTTTCTTTAGTTAAGGGATCTTTCGGTTTTAAATTTTTACCTTCCTTATGAATATTTTTTTTTAATATTTGGTGACCATAGAGAAGATGACTTTCTAAGTGTCACTATGCAATAAACTGAAAATCTCGTATGTGACACTTATGTAATTATACGTAAGGAGTGACAATATGTCAAGACCAAGGTCATCGAAGTTGGGTCCGTTTTTTTAAACATTTATCCCTATACTTTTTGCTTTTAAAAGAATTTAAGAGCATGCAACAATAATATTATGTTTGTTGTTCTCTTGTTACCGAATTTTATATGCGAATCCCGGAAACCCTGCGTGGAGAAACTACGTATTTATAGAGAAACTCACATGTGTCGATTGGCAGTTGATCTTTATCTTCACATTGCAAAGTGTCTGGTAGTTGTTTCTGGTTTAAATCTAAATTACACGAAGTACATCGAGTCGTATCGGCGTTTATATATTTTTTCTTCTATTTATCAATTTTACAAGCTTAGTCAAGTATTAAACCGTGTTTCAATGAGTACTAGCAGAGGTATGAGTTTTTAAAGTTTAAGTACCGTCGGCATTAGAGTTATTCAATATATACCACGTGAAAGTTGCTCGGTCAGATTTACACCTCTGTTGTGTGTGTGTGTGTGTGTGTGTGTGTGTGTGTGTGTGTGTGGAAGGGAGGAGAGAGGAAGTTACACCTTGGATAACGCTAATGCCGACATATTTAAACTTTAAGGACTTATAACTCTGCAAGTACTTATTAAACAATAGTTTGTAACCAGTGTTTCAAAAACGTCTTGATGTCGGCTATAAGAATATGAAATAAAACGTAAAGTTTCATTTAAAAAATCGGTATAACTTTGATCTGACCTTGACAATACCCTTAACAATACCATTAACAATACCCAAGGTCAAACTGTTAACATCACTAAATACATTACTTCATACTCAATACCTTTTGTCGCAAATATTTTTTTTAATGCATACTTTCCGAGAAATTCAGTCAGTACAAAACATATGGAATACCCTGTATATGTATATAGAGTGGAAGGATCCCGATAGCCAAGATTTCTTTTGCGCATATCGACGGTTGCACAGGTTCCGTTTGCTTAGATCCTGTTTGCACAGAAAATTTTTGCGCATAGTCGTCATTGCACAGACATATTATAGATTAGGTTAGGTTAGATTTGTTCGGAGAGGAGGTGCAGGGGAAGGTCAGAGCCCCTCTTTTGCTCAAATATGTACTATAGTATGTGATATAAGCAAAATATTTATTTCGCAAATGTAATAATAACGACTATGCGCAATCGGTATCTGCGCAAAAATTTTCTGTGCAAACGGGATTTAGGCAAACAAAACTTGTGCAACCGTCGATCTGCGCAAAAGAAATCTTGGCTATCAGTGCCCTGCCATATAAAGTGCATAAAAAATATCGGTAGCACAAAAAATCTCAAAAACTAGGCAGTTTACGAAAAAATGTTTCAGATAAACATTGTAGAGGTTTAAGGGATTTATCTAATGTTCTTATGAGTTTGACCTTGGATGGCACTGCCAAGGTCAGGTCAAAGTCACATCAATTTTTTAAATGGAACTTTTTATCTTTTATTGGAGATTCTTATAGCTTAATTCAAGAGCTTTCCAAAACACTATAATAAAGTTTATTTTCCTTTAATACTTTTTGACTTATGAGGGTTGAATATTAGAGTATTGCCAGTATTAGCATTATCTATTGACGTTATCATTCATTTTGAATGTTGCTTTACCCGAAAAAACTGTTGACTTGAAAGTTAAGTTCTTTGTCAATTTTTTGCATCATAAACTCACAAAATTTGTTTCGATTGTAATCATCTTACACAGACATCTATCCATCCAGACATCTATTAGACATCTATTAGATGTGTTGAAAAAGTTCGCGCCATATTTTAACAAGAAAGTTACTAGAGTCGGGTAGGACACTAGAGGACGCTCTAAGCTCTAAGCTACCTCCGGTAGCGTGCGTCACGACAAGAACCGGCTTCTTGTTCTGTTCTTTGAAAACCGTCGAAGTGAATGCCGCGTTGAACCCAGTGTAGAATATAATAAATTTCTTGTTGTGAAAGTTACCGCAAAGAGACAAGTGTTTTCTCATTCTCCCTAACTAGCGCACTCTCTCTCTCGCCAGATCAAAATTTCAACAAGATGTCGCAAGGAGGTATCAACGTCTAATAGACGTCTAATGGAGTTTTTGTTCTGTGTTGGATCTTTGTAGACAAAATACCGACGTACTATAATATTCAACTTTTATAACTCAAAAAGTACTTACTGAAAAGAAACTTTATTATAGTGTTTTGAAAAGTTCTTGTGTGAATTAAGCTATAAGAACTTGCAATAAAAGATAAAAAGTTTTATTTAACAAAATTGATGTGACTTTGACTTGACTTTGGCAGTACTATCCAAAGTCAAACTGATAAGAACAATAGATAAATGCATTAAACCTCTATAATTTTTATTTGAAACATTTTTTCATAAAACGCTTAGTTTTCAAGATTTTTCGTGGTACTTTTTATACACCCTGTGTATACATATGGAGTATCCGACATTTGGTTTAACATTTCTCGTAAGCAGGTAGAAGAAGTAAAACTGAGTCAAAAATTCCTGTACTATTTTGCAAGATTCGCAATAGTTTCCAAGATTGTAAATAACAAAGATCCGCGAAAATGCATGCATCGGAATGTCTTACACGTGTAAGACTGCTCGGCACGCTTCGCGCGCTCACGGTATTATTGTAGCAACCTAACCTATGGAAAGAACTATAATATAACAACCTACGGAAGGAACTATAATATAAAAACATATACTATAGCATACAGTACACTTTCTTAATAATGCCATTCTGATTAGTGCCGTTCCCCTATTTCTCGCTCGAGCGTTTCTTCCTTCAGTTGGATAAGTTTGACGAGGCTGTGATCAAGTTCATACCTTCTGAATACTGCCGTTCCCTCATTATAATTTGTTTCTGTGCTTTCTGGACAATATTGCTATTCAAAATGCATCCGATACATCAATGGATGAAAATAGGAAAAACCAATTGTTTATCAATAAATTTTTGTGAAATTAGTAATGAATATCACATGCGCAATTCTTTGCAACACCGATGTTCTCTTTTTCACTTGATTGTGATGGAGATGACAATGTTTCAGTCCCCACATTTTTCCGTTTTCTGGATGTCATTTTCTTTCTCTGAAAAAATACTTATTATGTACCTAAATAGTCAACTCGTATTGATCTGATAGAAAATGATAACTTGTCAAATATCACTCTTTTAAACATTCAAACTTATACACGAAAAATCCACACAGAACAAAAACTCTATTAGACGTCTAATAGACGTCGACAGCTCCATGCGACATCTAATAGATGTCTACTGGATGTCTGGATGGATGGATGTCTGTGTGGGAATCTACGGTTACGGTGGCAGTAAAGAGAAGGTCTTGAAAGATTTGTATTTCCAGAACAGATGGGTTTGGTGGGGGTACCGACTTTCTTGGAAAACTTTTTCCCTCACCGCCCATCACGGCATTATTGAGAAAGTGTACTGTATACATAATAAAAGTTAGCAAAGCGCGTCAGGCTTACGCGCGTAAGACAGTCCGACGCATGTTTATTCGCGGAGTTGTTACTTGAACTCTCAATGACTATTGCGAATCTCGTAAAATATATAAGATTTTTTTACTTAGATTTACTTCTTTTATCTACCTACGAGAGATGTTAGACCAAATGGCGGACACCCTCTATAGAAGGTGTCTGAAAAATTTTGACACAACCGAAATGTGAAGGTAGATTAGATTAATTTAATCTGAACAGTCATGTATCATTTTGCAAAATTTGCAATAGTTATTGAGTAAGCAACTAATACATGTGATCCAATGAGCGCATGGTAAGCGATTGTCTGGAGTCTGTAGGCGTGTATAATTTTCAGTTGTGACAATCAGCTGATTACAAGAAGCTGTGTCACACGCCACTTGCTTGTTTGTTACGCTTTTTGCTTTCTTCATCTCTTAGAAAATTGCGTGAAGTAAGGTATTTTTACACCCGAAAATCATACACATCTACAGAGTTCGGACTATCGCTTCCCACATGCTCATTGAGTCACATGTAGTAATGAATCACTCAATAACTAGTGCAAATTTTGCAAATTAATACAAGACGTTTCTCTGTTTAGATTGACTCAATCTATCTTCACACTTCAGCTGTGTCAAAATTTTTCAGACATCCTGTGTATTTGGGATTGTCGGTTGATTTTGTATCAAAGGAATATTTGTTTTCTTTTCGTAAAATAATGACATAAAAAAAAGCGTAATAAATTTTCAAATGATCGCTTTTTTTTATTGCATAGCAAGTATCAATGCATGTAAATTGTTTTAACGTGATGCAGTTATATGGATAAGAAAAAGAAAAGTAAGAAAAAAAGCGAACAAGAAAGAAATAAAAGAAATCTAAGGATATCAATAATATTTATGAAAACGAAGAACTGTAGAGATACGTGAAAAATATAACTTTCTTCTCTTTTTTTTCTTGCGACTGTCACAACTGTCGAAATAGTGTGACTAAAGAATCATAGTTATCCTTATTGCTTCGTTTTCTCTCTTTTATATTTCTGATTTTAATTTTAAAACTATTTAAAATAATCTGTGAATTAAGATAATTTAATTATTTTATTAACATGATTTGATCATCTGAATAATATTATTAATCAAATTTATCGTGACAACATAAATTTTCGGCAAAAGTAATTTACCAAAAGTAATGCTTCAGTCGCAGTTCAGTTGGAATGTTTGCGTTTGAAATGTGAAATGCAGTCATCTTATTTTCGTGAGTAGGCAACTGCCCAAAGAAATTCACATATCCACTATTTAACTATTTTACAAATTTATTTCAAATTTCTATAACCGGAATAAAAACAAAATATCTCGCTCAAGATCAGCATAAAACTTTTTCTATATACATATATACAATTTTGCTTTTCAATTATAATTTTAAAATACATAATAGCAATGTTAATTTTTATATCTAAGATTATATATAATATTTCAAAACAGTTTAATATTTAAACTAAATATCTAATATATTACATAAAATAATATTTAATTTTGTTTATAAAAATAACATTATACAGGGTGATTCAAAACAACCCTTTATCCTTGAAAATACATATTCTTGACTAAATTTTAGAACACCTTTTTATTTGACAAAATTTTGTCTGAAGCTTACTTTTTGAGTTATTAGTAAAAATAGGTGACTTACCACGAGTCGGATACAAGAGGTAGGAGCGACGCAACTCATTGTGATTGACAGTGATTTATGTGATGCACGGATTAAGTGATACAAATTACAAATGAATAAATAAATAAGTGAAAGAAAAAGAAAGAAAGAGACAGAGACAGATACAGAAATAGCGTGTAGTGATCGCGTCAGGCACCACACGTAATTGTCTGCGTCTGACGGTAAGTTGCGCCACCCCTGCCTACTTCTCGTATCCGACTCGTGGTAAGTCACCTAGTTTTATTAATAACTCAAAAAGTAAGCTTCAAACACAATTTTGTCAAATAAAAAGTTGTTTTAGAATTTAGTCAAGAATATGTATTTTCAAGGATAAAAAGTTGTTTTGAATCACTCTGTATGTAAAACATATACGTATATAATTTATCAAAGTATTTATAAAACTTTGTGTCACGTAAAGATAATGTCTAATAATAATGTCCTGTTTTTTTTGTAGAAAGAAATTTACTTAAAATTTTTCAAGTTTTTCGAATCTATTAGGTATGAAACATGCTGCGATAAATATGGTAGTAATGCGCAGCAATAAAAGTAACACAACGAAAACAGGAAAAATATTCTTTTTTCCTCTTTTCTATAAGAATTATCAAGATAATTCATATACTTGCACATCTATAAAATATTGAATTTCTGTTAATTAAGATTAATAAGTTTTGTTAAGCAAAACTTAAAACTTAAAACCAAAATATCATACTGTCGCAGAAAATTCACGTAAATTCAAGGCAAACCGTGTATACACACAGTTGTTACTTCCCTGATAGCCACCTGTCTACGTTTTTGCTGTCATGTTGCCGAAAACAAAACGCTTGAGTTTTCAGCAAATTTANAACAAGGTGAGTCAGGCATTTGT
>NW_018020866.1:93227-102617 GCF_002006095.1 Pseudomyrmex gracilis | reverse complement strand
GACACGTATTCAACATGTGTTGCCGACAACTTGCTGTATATTTGCTGTCAACGGTTTATCACTAACATAAAGAGCAACATGACAACAAGTTGCCAACAACACGTCATAAATTTCAGCAAAAATACAATATGTCGAAAACGGACAAATATATATTCAATTACACATCGCTCTGTGAAAGGGGAATTAATTAATNCAAGATTTCACTCAAATTAATCTTTGGAGATCTGATTTAGTTCGCCGATCAACTGATTAACTCGATGAAAAGTACCGGACCCGGAAAAAATCCTAAGGTGATGGGTGGGATTTGAACTCGAGACCTTCATATTTGCAATTCCTGCACTCAGTCCGCAAGATTACTTGTTCCTTACTAAAATATAATTATTTTTGTCTACTTATTCTAAAAGACGGTCATTCGTTTTCGACATTTAATGNGCTACAAGATAGAATAAATATATGTCAACAGTTTTTACCAACCATACGACAGAAGTACAGACATCGGTGTCTTGTTTTGTTATCGTCATGTTGCTCTTACGTTGCCGAAAACGAATGATAAAGCAAAGAGTTTTCTATAAATAAAAGTCATTTTGTTGACAACGTAATGAGCAATAGTTGCTCTTTGTTTGCTCTGAATCTGCTGACACAAAATGTCTCAAATTTGCCTTCGTGTTGTCGATTACGTGTGACTATGCATCATGTATTTAGCAAATACACAGCAACTAGTTGAAAACTTCAGCTCAGCATTAAGTTACATGATTTTGCAAAACATGCTTGGCTATCAGGGTTGTCTCTGTTTGATTTTGTTATCACATTATTAGTGAGTTTACCATTTTCCACGCAAAGCGAAGTTCAATCTGACCTATGTATCCAAGTTTTTGATAGTAGGACCGTTCCGTTGGAAGAGGCGGGACACATTTGCCTCTGCATATACTTTTCACCCAAAGCGAAGTTTTACATTAGTTTGCAACTTCTTACTCAAGGTAGTTAATCTTTGTCAAATATTATTTATATATTTTCTATTTTCTATTTTTTTTATTTTTTTTTATTTTTTTTGATGTGTATATAAATGTTGTTTTGATAAATGTTAACAATAACATCGGACCTAGTCCCGATCATCTTGACCTTTACATATGTTGTTAAAGACATTGTCCTGAGTGACATTCAAAGGGTTTTGAACCGGCGCTTGTCATTAGTTAAAAAGTTATAGTCTTGAAAAATTGGATTTTATGTAAATTTGCACATTAGCTACTCCTTCTTTGATCTTTGTGAAACTTAGTATTTTTGTGTATTTTTAGTTGTTGAAAACGAATGTGAAAGGAGTTTTGTTGGTCAGACATATTCAAGCCATCTTGAAAAAATATGTAAATAAACATTTTTCACGATTATCTGGGGATGTGCAGGGGGAGGAGCAAAGTCTCTCTCCCTGTAGAAGAGCAAATTGAAAGCTCATTGAAATCGGTGAGGAAACCTACTTTGTATATAATTACCGAAAGAATGTTATGTAGTATATAAAAAACTAAATTATATTTTTCTTGTACTACTAAATAAAATAAAAAATAGCTTAACTTAAAAGTTTTACAGGTAGTTAAAATTGTGAGCATTGTACGTGTAACGCCTCGCGTAACTATAACGGGTAATTAGAATTTTAAGAAATAGTTTAAGTAACAAATTCTCAGGCAGAGACTAGCAAGCCTCGCGAGATAATTCGGTCTGAATCTGATCATGTATTATAAACATTAACTCCTTGACATACAAATAAAACGGAATTTGATGCTTCCGAAAAATACTATTTAATTTTGCTCACCTGAACAGTTATGTGCAAGCTGAGAAAGAGAACATTTTATTTTGAAATTTGGATTGTTATATAACATTGTTGAAGGTGGGAGGGTGGGGCAGTGATGGGAATTCGAGCCCGCGCACGCTACCGTTTTTCCCCCTCTACTTACGCACACGTAGACGCTCGGTCTATCCGTCGGTGCTGCCGAGTTACACGGATGAACCGAGCGTCTATGTGTGCGTAAGTAGAGGGGGAAAAACGGTAGCGTGCGCGGGCTCGAATTCCCATTACTGGGGTGAGGCATCTTGAACATTGTAAACAAACCAGAATCGACGTACAAGTGAAGCAACTGAGTAATCTAATAATATACTGCACGGCGTCCGTTGAAAACAGCTCTTGACGAGTCAGACTCGTCAAAGTCTACAGTGGCACATGAAATAAATGACAACCCCAACTCGTCATTGTATGTTAAGGGGTTAAACAAAACCGAGCCGAGGAACTTGAGTCCCGATCGACTCTCACAAAAGGAATATAATGAACAATGAGCTCTCACGCACGGATCACGTGCTTGCCATAGCTCTCGTCGCTTCAAAGAGATCGCTATAAAATTCGAGAGGCAAAAATCGTCGCACGTTACTATAAACGAAATAAAAAGGACACGCGCCGACACCGAAACCTAAACAATCGATGACTCTACTGACCTAGAAATCGAACGCAGGCGGAGTTACTCGCCTCTGAGAGATCCATACATGAGAGATCGATAATTTGGCAGAGATCATGGAGAGGATAATTAAGAAACGAATCGAATGATAGAGATCAAGGAATCCCCACTTTTTGATCTCCGAACAAAAATCCCGGATCTTGGATCCGGGGCTCATTCCGAAGCAGTTCTAAGTCAAAGTTCAAATCAAAAGTCACGTTAAGCATTGCGAGCGCAAATACTTATACTTTGTAAGAAATTGTACTCTGAAATTGTAATACTTTGTGAGTAAAATAAAGACAGTTTTGAGAATTGTTGGTTGCAATTCTTACAAAATAAAGGTCAATAACGAGCGATAAAGGTGTTGATGCAATGTATTTTTTGAAAATTACAAATTCACGAAATGTTTTGGCATCTAACTGGAACTCTTTTCAGTTGCGACAAAAAATTGATTAAACAAAATAGTTACATAAAAATTAAGCTATTTTAAAATAACTTAATTAAATTAAGATAAAACTAAAGAGACACCAATAGTAAATTAACAATAAAAATAATGATAAATACCTTAATAAAATCGAAAGGCACGACGTGTAGACAGAATAAAAGTAAATAAAAGTAAAGCACGCACCCCCAAGAAAGGCACGCACAGTACAGAGTTATAAGATTACATATTGAGAGTCAAAGTTCGAATGTTTATGACAGGCCAAAAGACAAACAAATATATGTTTCACATTGTGTCTGACCCGCGTTGCCATGTGATGCGCCGGCAATAACGAGCTATATATTGTATACAAGGTGTCCTAACTAAAGTATTACAAGCTGTTTTCTCAGAATCTAATAAAGATATCAACAAAAATATTGTTAATTTAAATGATTCAATAGGGCTAATCTTTTAGTGTGGAACAGATTTTTTGGAAACAAAAGTTGTAAGCAGTAATAAGATAAAAACAACGGTTTTTTATTTTTTGAATTTGGATTATTTTTCACTGAGTTACAGCGTTGTAAAGTTTACACACACTCCCACACACACGCTAACACAGGCCTGAACAACTCGCTTACTTTTTATCGTAGAAAAAAATACATCAAATCAAAGTTGCTTAGTTTTGAAAGAGGCATAATCTAATATTAATAGTTTTTGGTAAATGTACAGAATAGGGGAGCCCCCTCCGATCGGCTTCTTTTTCACATATGTTATTAAGATTACCTTCCTGAGTAACAATATGAAGCTTTTAGCCGTCGCTCATTGTTTATAAAAAAGTTATAAACAGAAAAAGTTTCATGAATAAACCAATTTTCTCCGACACCGTGTACATTTCAGAAGGAAATGAGTAATGTTTATGTTTGTTCAAAAGAATGTATAATTTTGATATTAGAATTGATGCCTTTTTCGACATAATGAGTGCAATGTATCCACTAGATCAAATGTGAGATCTATTTATGTAAAAATATATGTATTCTTCACAAATATATTTATCGGTTGAATCGCTATACGATTTGTTTTCATTTCTTCGTTGCAAGCGTGTAGGCAGGGGAGGCTGCGCCCCCCCGCAGGTGGAGGGGCTTCGCCCCTCCCCCCTGCTTTCCCCTCGAGGAGAAATAGAAAACGACTTCCGATTACATGTCGCTTCATCTCGATAGTATGTACGTGATTTTTAGCGACACTTAATCAGAAGTCGTTTTCTATTTCTCCTCGAGNGGGAAGCAGGGGGGAGGGGCGAAGCCTCTCCCCCCTGCGGGGGGGCGCAGCCCCCCTGCCTACATGCTTACAACACACGAAAAATGTACACGGTGTCAAAAAACGATAGTTTATTCATGAAACTTTTTTTGTTCATAAGTTTTTTATAAACAATGAGCGACTGCTAAAACTTTTAGAAACGTACTCAGGAAGATCATATTTACAATATATCAAAACGAGAAGCCGATCGGAGGGGGCTCCTTTATTCTGTACATTTACCTAGTTTTTTTATAGGTGGAAGTGTAAAAGAGATATCAAAATCATTTTTGTACTTTTAAATAGAATGATATGTTTTTTTATTTACCTTTGATAGAGCGTTTTAAGACAAATTCCATATACAGGGTGTTCGACAATTAGTGTAAAATCTCTCGTTGGCAGGTAGAAGAAGTAAAACTGAGTCAAAAAATCCTGAACCATTTTTTTCTATTACATATAATAAAGAAGTAATTATTGAATAAATCAAGCCAATCAACACCGACCATTAGCCGAACGCACGTCAGTAAACCACGCGCCTAGTGTGCGTGAGCGTTCCGCGTGTCTCTCTTACTCCTAGCTTCCCGCATTCACGGGGGACAAATCTATGACGTCGAGTGTACTTGACTACTCCGTACTGTGCTTACGTAAGTGAGTGATACGTGCGTAATATATTACATATACAATGCGATATAAAACCAGCAATATAAATATGCTTAATTATCTCTCAAGTCATGTTGCATTGCAACATAGAAATATTTAGAGAATAAAAGCATCACACACATTTAATTTATTGAATTTATTTATTATTAATTTAATTTATTTAAAGAGTCGCTATCTTTATCGTATATAACGCAAATAGTTTCTTATACAAAAGATGCTAAAACTAAATTTTGAAAAAAATTTATTTCAAAATTGTATTAATGTGCGATTACATATAAAGACGTTTTTACAATAAAACTTTGTACACATGTGTAAATAACTACATAAATGTAGAAGTTTTCAGTAGCGGACTAAAAACGATTCTATATATGAAAAGTGAAACACTTCTCATGCGTAAAGCAGCTTTGCGCTTTTCTTGATGTATCTCGAAAACTATTGGATATATCAAAAAATGTTTCATATAAAGTTTTATGGTAAGAACACCTCTATTTATCTACATTAATAGAATTGTTAAAAACAATTTTGTTTTAAAAATTTGTAAAAAACTTTTTTTAATTCTATTAAGAGGGTACTGGATACTGACTATAGAAACCTGTAAATCGACATTTTAGAAGCCTAAATTTTTCTAATTTCCAATTTTGTGTACTGCATCACATGAAAAATGTTTCTACAGAAGCAAATAAATATAAAAAACTACATAGTGCTCTTGAAAATGGGTATATAATGCTTTATTTTTCATTCACATAAATAGCATATGATAACCTATACTGCCATCACGAGAATCTTTTTTTTCTCGTCAACTACACATTCATAATCCAATCACAATCAGAATGTCTTATTGGATTCTTTTTTGCCGTACTTTTATCGCTAAAGCTAAGTTTAAATACGTATAAAAGTTAACAAATAATTATGCCACGTGAATATATAATAAGGTTATAGAAGAAAACTTTAGTAGTAAAAATTTATGTATATTTTCGACAACCACAAGTAGCTAGCGATAAATTTTGGCACATTTTATTTATTTCTGGAAAAGCATTTTAGATTTTATGCAGTAAATACGACACCAGAGGACTTCTAGAAATGTCGGTTTACAGGTGTCTAGTCGGTATCCAGTACCCTCTTAATGTTGTAAATTATTTTTTTAAATTCTACTAATATATAAATAAATAGAAGAATTTTTTCTATAAAATTTTTATATAAAACAGGTTTTAATATCTTCAATAATTTTCGAGATAAATTGAGAAAAGTGAAAAGCCGCTTAACACGTAAGGGATGATTTCACCCTTTAAAACCGTTTTTAAGTAGCAACAGAAAATGTCAATATTCATCTATTGATGACTCCTCTTACATGTGTGCAAAATTTTATCAAAATTAGACAATTTTCGGGTTTGCGAAGTTCCCTTGTCAATAAAGTCAATAGGTTTGGTTCTCTTTCTTTTTCAGTTGGATAAGCAATTTACGATTTTGTATGTCGTTCCGGACCGCTGCCGACTTCCTTTTTGGACTAGCGATTTACGACCTCGCGTCGTTTCGAACTGCTGCTAACCTTTTTTGTTTGTCTAGTTACAACAAGGTGATATGAATTACTTTACACTTAACTCTGAGAAGTAATCGCTAAGCTTGTTTTGTGTGTAGAGATTGTAATAAATATTTACAAAAGGTCACCCACTCTCCAAATTCAATGAGGTTGACATATGTTGTCAAGGACACCTCTCTGAGTAACAGTCAAAAGGTTTTAGCTAGTGCTCGTTATTTGGTAAAAAGTTATTTTAAAAAATGAGATCGTAAACAAATGTTAGAAATTTCCATTTTTTTATTTATTTTGTGTAATATTGTATAATGTTATGTGTTTTGCATTGTTATCATGATGCATTGTAAGTATTATTCATTGTTTTGTAGCCGAATATCATGTAATGGACATATCTCTAACATTATTATTGTGAAAAACTGATCTACACTCTAAAAAGTAAGAAGAAAGAAGTGTTTGAATTTTAAACTGATCTACACTCTAAAAAGTAAAAAGAAAGAAGTGTTTGAGTTTTAAACGCTTTTCTGTTTTGTAAACGGTTACATCTGTCGTTTAAACGGTTTCCCTTCAATGTGCCTGTTTTTAGTTAAAACACCTGGGTGTCTTCGAAGATGTAATATATCCGTTCGTCATGTGCAAAGCGACGTTTAAATAAGTATTCAGCTATGTAAGATAAAAATCTTTGTCATAAATCGTTGTCATAAAGAATCTGTCCCCCTGACATTTATTGCAAGACGTTTATAGCGTCTGTCTGACTGACAATCTGTGTGACTCCAACGTGTTTTTTCGAATGTGTTTAATGAGGCCTAGTTGCTAGTGTTTAATTATCTGTAGTGTTTACGCCGCCATTTTCCAAACACTTTGAGTGTTTAAAGCTTTCAAAAAAACACTTCCAAATGTTTACCATAATAAGTCAAACACCTTTGTCCATTTACATCTTCGAAGACACCCAGGTGTTTTAACTAAAAACAGGCACATTGAAGGGAAACCGTTTAAACGACAGATGTAACCGTTTACAAAACAGGAAAGCGTTTAAAATTCAAACACTTCTTTCTTCTTACTTTTTAGAATGTACTATACAAATAAACACAAATAATTTATAAACTACAATACAAAACAATAAAACAAACAATTATTTCATAAAATATGGTACAATACAATGGTACTTTTTTTTAATGTAGTTTTTTACGTGCCCTGCAACCGTCTGAGTAATTTTTGTAAACAGTCGTTATCCTTTCCGTTAACTATATACTTTCACTATCTATTCTTCACCAATCATAACTGATAAAAAGAAGGTTAGAAACAATTCGTCAACTACCATATTGTTTTTTGCATTGCCGCTTTTATCTGATTGGTTGATTTTATTGACTACTGCGCATTCACCGGAATGCTTCACCTTACTAATTCCATCATGGTACAAACACTGTTTCCGGTCGTAGCCTAATATTACATTTGTCGTACGACAAAGAATTTAAGTATGTTGATTGGTTATCAGATAGAGTTTTATAAAGAACTCTATTTGATAGCCAATCAATAGTTTTAAAATCTTTGTCGTACGACAAATGTAATACTAGCCGTAAGCTTGTCGCAGTCGCAAGAGCCCTTGTCGTACAGAGTTGAGCCAACTTCAACTTTCTGCAATTGCGACAAGCGTGTCGCATGGAATCAGCCAATCACAGCACAGGAAATTTGGCGCCGAAGTGATTTGCGTATGCTACTTCATGCCATATTTACATATAGCTGCCTGTTGTACATTCATGTGTATTTTTTTGTATTTTTTTGTATATTTCCTTTGTATATTTTTTTTTTAGGTTACATAAAATCCTTTGGAACACCGTTTTTCATCACTACCCAGGCAACCAGCTGACGTTATAATGACGTTAATATAAAGTCAGTTTTTGACTAGTTCGACGTTAGTTTATGACGTGATATTAACGTAATGACGACGTGAGTTTGTCTTGTCAAAAAGGACGACAGGTTAATAACGTTTACTTACGTCATTAATCTGACGTAACGTGATTAACGTGACATCCCATATAGCACGTAATATTACTGCAATATCACACACAATATTGCTTTTCTATCGCAATATTACACTCTAATAGAAATATTACCGTAATGTTAATGTAATATCACAATAACATTAAAATGTCCGGCAAAATGCATTACAGTAATATTACAATAATATGTAAAAAAAACTAATGGCACATCGTAAAAGAGGAATTAATTTGAGATTTCACTCGAATTAATCTTTGGAGGCCTGATTCAGTTTGTCGATCAACTAATTAACTCAATAAAAGATATTGGGTCCGGAAAAAATTCTGAGGGGTGATGGTGAGATTTGAACTCGAGACCTCCATATTCGCAGCCTCTGCACTCAGTCCGCAAGACCACTTGTTTTTTACTAAAATGTAATTCTTTTCTTTGCTTATTCTCAAGCTATTCTACGCCTTTTATTTATTACTTATTTAAATTATTATTGTATTAAAAATATTGCAGTGAAATATTTGTAATTAAAAATAATTTAAATAGATAATTACAAAATATTGCACTGCAATATTTTTAATAAAATATTGCAGTGCAATATTTTGTTTTAATAATTTAAATAAGTAATAAATTAAAAATACTGCAGTGCAATATTTTTAATAAAATGCCTGCAACAATGGATAAGATTATTTCTCTTATTATTATTATTATTATTATTAAATATAATTTAAGATACATTTTTCAAGAACAAATTTTTTATTAACATGTACTGATTATTAGTGAATTCTTAATAAATATATACCAAATGATATAGAAAAATATGTACACATAAAAATATATACACATGTATATGTATCAATTTTATTATATAATAATAATTATATAGTAAAATGTTATACATAAACAAAGTGTTTCAAGTTGACATACTACATTTTGAAAACAAAGCATTTATGTTTAAAACAAAAGTTGTTAGGTTTTTACAACAACGTAACAAAAGATATATATCATATTATATATAAGATGTATGCAAC
>NW_018020866.1:82366-92972 GCF_002006095.1 Pseudomyrmex gracilis | reverse complement strand
AATTTTACTGTGATATTTCCGTAATATTACGTGCTATGTGAGATCTTACACATAATACATAAATATATACTCAAAAACAAATTTTTAACAACCGTGTTATTTAAATAACGTCATTATGACGTCTTACTCACTTATTTCAACTGACGTCACTCTAAAGACCAATAGTTACATCATATATGACGTATACGTATGACGTACATACTGACATCATTGTTATGACGTTCAAACTAACATCAGATTTAGGTCATAATCACTAATTAGTGACAAAAATCACTCATATTTACGTCATTACAACGTTAGCTGGTTGCTTGGGTTATTTACTGGTTGCACCCACCATCTTCTGTTTGATTCACCGCGCGAGCAATTGATGATATACTAATATTAAGTTCAAAAATTGAGCAGAGTTGCAGAAACTGTAAGAGTAATAATCTTTGCCGGTCGATCATGGTTCGGAGGAATGCACGGTTAATGAAGAACGTTTAAAACCCTTACATTTTTAAATTCTATTTTCAACCTGGCTGTCGCAAACAATCCTTGCAACTGTTGTAGATATCTATTTAACGACACTCTTACGACATGCGACAACTTTTCCTGCGACATTATTACTTACATCATGCGACATAGACTGTGCGACTATTGTAAACAAGGCTTAAGACTTGCGGTTTGTCATTTCTTGAAGATTTTTGGTCGCTTAATATGAAGTTAGGTTCAGAAAAGTTGCATCACGTCACATTTCTAAGAAAATTAAGATAATATAGGCCAAAAATGACGAATTTGACCAAATTTAGAATAATATCTCGGTTAAGAAAATTTTATTTTCTCACTTTTGCCTACACTATCTTAATCTTTAAAGGACTGGCATTTTTCTTTGAAAATGTTGACTTTTTTTTGTTGGAGTGCAGTACTCGTCCATGTACCTTATTCCGTGTTGGCCGCCCTTCACGCGTCTAGATGGCGCGTGCGTCGCTGTATTTTTTTTCTGTACTCTTTATACTCTGTACTCTATGCTCTTCTTACTTGTGATAACCGTTAACTCTACCAAAGATTCTTTCTTGTCGTTGGTTGCGTTTGTACTATAATAAATAACTAAAGTTCGTACTATTGTGTCTTATTCGTGGCTTCGTCGTACACTGCGACAACCTCCTGCTCCCACAGGTTATGGGCCCAGGAAAATCAAGGCTTCGGAAAAAGCTCGAAGAATAGGCGCGCACACAGTTGAAGTTAAATACGAACTGTTTATTACTAAGGAAACATGAACGTGACCGGATTGAAAGTAGACACCCTAAATCGGGAAAACTACGATTCATGGAAGGTAAAAGTAAAAGCTTATCTGAAGATACAAGGGTTGTGGAAGTACGTGAGCGTCGAATCTGTGAAGCCGGAAGCTACCGACAACAACGCACTGGCCGTGCAAACATGGGAAGAGAATGACGATAAAGCCATGTCGTTATTGGTAATGCTAGTCGATTCGTCGGAGATTAGTGCAATACGTGATTGTAAAACATCACACGAAACTTGGACGAAACTCGAGTCGATTCATCAGTCACAAGGTCCGGCAAGAATGGCTGCGCTGTACAAACAACTAATCTTACAAAGAATGCAAGAAGGTGAGAGTATCCACGAACATATAAAGAATTTTTTTGACACCGTTGATAAGTTGCGCGATATGGGAGAAGAAATAAAGTCAAATTTACTGTCGATTTTACTGCTATGTAGCTTACCCGATACGTTCGAGAATTTTAGATGTGCAATAGAGACTCAAGACTCCCTGCCGTCACCGGAAGAGTTGAAAATAAAGATTGTCGCGGAACATCAAGCTCGACAAGAAAAATCCGGAAATAACATGCCCGACGCAATAATTGCAAGAAGAACCAGCGGAGGAAACTCGAAGACAAAGTCTCGTAAGAGTGAAAAGTCAGCCGATACTAAATCAAGCTCGTCAAGTTTCAGGTTTGCGTGTCATAAGTGCAAGAAGAAAGGGCACAAGGCGGTTAATTGCACATCTAAGAAGGAGAATTCGGATAAAACCACACACGAAACTGCAAAATCCAGCTATCATGTATCGGTAGAAAATGAAACCGTGTTTAACGCGGAGAATGGTGGTGCACATAAAAAGTGGTGTCTCGACAGTGGATGCACGTCACATATGTGCAAGGACGAGGAAGCATTCGGACATCTTTCGAACTCCACTCAAGCAACACTAAACGTAGCAAATAACGCGTCAACGAGGATCGTTGGAACAGGCGAAATTGAATTCTTCGTAAACGTAAATGGTAAGAAGAATCAAGTAAGTTTGAAGAAAGCACTACATGTTCCAGATTTGCGCACGAATCTAATGTCAGTCGGACGAATCACCGACAACGGCTATCGAGTGTTATTCGAGAAAGAAGCGGCTTACGTCGTCGAAGGAAACGTCTCCGTCCAGGGCGAAATCAGGACAATTGCAGATAGAATCAATAATTTATATTATGTGCGAGAAAAATCATCTGTTGAGTGCAAGAACATTTCGGCCTCAAGCTCGTCAAATTTAGAGAAATGGCATCGAAGATTCGGGCACCTAAACGAGCGAGATCTCGTACGGATAGCAAAACTTGAGGCGGTCAAGGGGCTGGACATCAAGAGTAACGAGAAATTACTCACATGCGAAGTGTGTATTTGCGAAAAACTAACGAGAGCCCCCTTTTCAATGCCAACGCGAATCACAGAAGAGCCACTCGAGATAGTCCACTCGGACTTATGCGGCCCCATGAGAACTCAGTCAAACGGTGGAGCGAGATACTTCGTCACTTTTGTAGACGATTTTTCGAGATGGTGCGAAGTCCGATTCCTGAACCACAAGAACGATGTTCTAGGAGCCTTCAAAGAGTTTAAAAATCTCGCTAAAACGCAGACGGGTAAGAAGGTGAAGTGTTTACAGTCTGACAATGGTAAGAAGTACTGTAACTCAAAATTTGACGAATTTCTCAAGCAAATTGGTATAAAACGTCGTCTCACTGTCTCATATTGTCCCGAACAAAACGGGATCGCTGAGAGGAAGAATAGAACGCTCGTAGAGGTGGCACGGTGCCTCCTATTCCAATCCGGATTAGCACCGACTTTCTGGGCAGAAGCCATAAACACGGCGAATCATCTACGGAACAGGTGTCCAACCAAAAGCTTGGGAGGGCGCACACCACACGAGAAGTGGACAGGTCGAATCCCTTACGTAGGATATTTTAAGTCTTTTGGAACCAAAGTGCTAGCGCTCAACAAGAAACCGACCAAAGGGAAGTTCGATTCTCGCTCGATAGAAGGTTATTTCATCGGTTACTCAGAAACCTCGAAAGTCTATCGGGTATGGATACCATCTACAAGGTGTGTAGAGACTACCAGGGACGTGAAATTTCTCTAAGGATTCTCAGCGTCCGAGACGTACGAGGATTTTGTCAGCGGCGACACGGTAAACGGTCGCAGTAAAGTCTTAGAATCCAAAGAAGACGAAGCTCCGAGGGCCGCTGACAACAGGTGTTCCAACCGTTCACATGACCATCAGGACGTCATATTAGATCCTTCAATACTTGAAGGGAACAGGGAAGATCCAGGATGTGAAAAGAATATTGACGACAACGCTGGAAGCGAAGACGTCGAGCAACAATATCCAGAGAACCCGCAAGACGATACACCAAGAAGGGGACCAGGGCGTCCGAGAATACTGCGGACCGGCAAAAGAGGAAGACCCAGAAAACTCTTCAGTGAGCGAAATCCTGAAGATGAGGTCGCAAGTAGTGCGTTCGAGCAAATCGCCGGCATCGCAGAAGTACCTCTGAAGCAGGCCCTTAGCGGAGAGGATGCAAAGCAGTGGAGAGATGCGATCATTGAAGAAGTGAAGTCCTTGATTTGCAATGACACCTGGAAGCTGGTACCCCGCCCAAGCGAGCGCGACGTGATAGGCAGTCGTATCGTCCTTAGAAACAAGTATAAGCCGAACGGTGTTTTAGAGCGGAGAAAAGCGCGCCTCGTGGCCAAGGGTTTTACGCAACGTCCCGGTCTAGACTTTCACGATACGTTTGCTCCGGTGGCTCGCCTGAGTTTGATACGCTTGTTGTCGGCACTGGCAGTGCGGTACAACTTGGAAGTCACTCAAGTAGACGTGACCACAGCGTATTTAAACGGAAGAGTGGAAGAAGAAATTTTCATGGAGCTTCCGGAATACCTCAAGGAGTCACTCGAAGAGATTGTTCGACGCGAAGGTAAAAGTCAATAGGCCTGAGCGCAAAACGAATGTTACAGGAAGTTAATCAGGGAAATAAGGTTTGTCACCTCATCAAAGCTCTTTACGGATTGCGCCAATCGGGTCGACAATGGCACAAGCGGCTGGACCGGAAATTCAAGAAGCTAGACATGAAATCAACGTTCGCAGACCCATGCTTGTACTATATCAAACGAGAGGAAGATCTTCTTCTAGCGGTCGTGTATGTCGACGATATCCTCATTGCCTCACGGAGTTCTAAGTTATCCGTTTGGTTAAAACAGGAGCTGTCAAATGAGTTTGACATAAAAGACCTTGGTCGTCTGAAGTACTGCCTAGGAATGGAGTTTGTCCAAGAGAAGGGAAAAATAAGTATCTCACAAAAGGGATACGTGAGGTCCGTCTTGGAGAGATTCGGAATGCTGGAGTCAAAACCAGTTCTCACTCTAGTTAGTCCTGGAATCAAACTAGATCGAAATCGAGACGAGCATTACAAGAACGAACAAGGGGAAAGGGTCCCCTATAGAGAGCTGATAGGCTCGCTCATGTTCTTGTCTGTAGCAACGCGACCTGACATCTCGCACGTCGTTAGTTCACTAAGCCAGTTCAACAAAAACTTCGGTAAGGAGCATTGGGTCGCAGCCAAAAGGGTCCTTCGTTATCTAAAGGGAACGATAGACCTGGGGATCGTGTACGAAAAGGGTCACGGAAAAATATTTGGCCACGTCGACGCCGATTGGGGCAGTTGCATCGTCGACAGGCGCTCCTACACCGGGTACGTGTTCTCATTGTCAGGTGCGGCTGTCAGCTGGGAATCTAGAAAGCAACGAACCGTAGCATTATCATCAACCGAGGCTGAGTACATGGGCCTCAGCGATGCGGGAAAAGAAGCTATGTACCTGCAGAAAGTAGTATCGGAACTTGGTCTGACCGATCTGCAAGACATAGTCGTGTCAAGTGACAACCAAGGTGCTCTATCCTTGGGGAAGAATCCGGTGTTCCATGCGCGGTCAAAACACATTGATGTGAGGCACCACTTCATCAGAGGTTTGATCGAAAACGGGGATTTACGGACAGAACATGTATCTATCAATGACATGATGGCCGATATCCTCACTAAGAGTCTACCTGGACCCAAACATCAACGTTGCGTCGATCTGCTGGGACTTCGAATAGTCGTTTAGTTACATGGACGCTTTTGAAGGGAAGTGTTGGAGTGCAGTACGCGTCCATGTACCTTATTCCGTGTTGGCCACCCTTCACGCGTCTAGATGGCGCGTGCGTCGCTGTATTTTTTTTCTGTACTCTTTATACTCTGTACTCTATGCTCTTCTTACTTGTGATAACCGTTAACTCTACCAAAGATTCTTTCTTGTCGTTGGTTGCGTTCGTACTATAATAAATAACTAAAGTTCGTACTATTGTGTCTTATTCGTGGCTTCGTCGTACACTGCGACAACCTCCTGCTCCCACATTTTTACCAGAAAATGTATGCATATATAGAATCTATATGTAGCGCAAAGTTTACGAGTTTTTTGTTGCTAGCCTCTATAGTAGCCACAGCAATTTTTGAGAGAATGCCTGGGCCTCCGGCAAAAATCCGATGAGCTGCCACTTATTTTCAGCCGCTACCATAGACGTAGAATGTATAGACTGCGCGTTCCCTACCTTTGCCATGTTAAGAAAATGTCTTCAACGTTGAGAGAGACAGCTGGTGTTGAATAATAGCCTCATCTTTGTCTAACGAAGTAGTAGGGGAAAAAGAAGTCTTCGCTGATTGATAGGATAGTAGTGAAAAAGTGGGGATAGAAAAATAGTGGGAGTGAAAAGAAGTGAAAAAGATTAAGAAGTGATGGATGATTAGATGATATAAAACAGTAGGCCCTGATCTCACCACAGACATTGATAGACAGAGAGAGAGTTACTATTTAATGTATGTTGTCTCTCTCAACCATGAAGACATCTTTTCAGCCAAACGCGCAGTCTATATATTCTACGTCTATGGCCGCTACGCTTAGAGTCCCTGTAGTATGAGTCTGGACACAGTTGTCTTCAATCTTATTGGTTGTAACAAAATATGGCAAAACCAATAAGATATCTTAAATTTATACTTCACGCGCAATATTATTCAATAGGAGGTTGAGCAGAATAGAAAAATTATTAGGAATAGAAATTAAAAACAGCGGTTAAATGTAATGCACAATGCAAAAAAATAAAATATAACATAAATGTATATAAATATAGGTTGTATATCATGCAACCATGACATACTTCCTGTATTTATATGTTATATTTTATTTTTTGTCATTGTATAGTACATTTAACTGTTATTTTTAATTCTTATTCCTAATATTTTCTCTATTGTGCTCAGGCTATAAGAATAGAATATAAGACAATATAAGAAGAGATAAATTTGTTATTATGTTTTATTTCATATAAAATTTTATTTTATATAAAAATACAATGAACTACAAGTATATGCACACAATAAACACAAAAATACAAATATTAATAATAGTAAAATAATATTTAATAACAATAAAAATATTATTTAAAATATTATTTAATATTACTTTTTTACTTATTTTATAATAGCATGTCGTGCCATAGTTTTACTATTATAAATTTTATTTTTTAATCTACCTTTCTTACAATTAATTTTTATCCGAAGTGAAATGTACTTACATGTATTTTTTGTCTTTGCAATGCTTACTCGTAACGTGACTTGATTGTTTCTTGATCGTTTCCGACGCCATGTTTTGTCAAATTCCTAACTGTGTTCAGACTCATACTACAGGGACTCTAGCTACGCTGAGTAAGTAGCGCCATCTCTCGGGACCGAGTCGAACCAAAACAAAGATAAATGACATGAAAGAGACAAGAATAGACGCATGTGTCTCTCCAGAGAGAAGCCTGAGAGCGGCCACGGCCATAAGAGTTTCTGTCATAGCTTTTCGTGGACATGGTTCTATTCCGTGCTAAGTTTGTGGACATGGTTCTATACCGTGCTATGAAAACCTCGACGTGGTGGGGATACGCACACAAGCGAGAACCGTCGTCATACATCAACATAATATGTCTGCACACTTTCACGAGCGCACACGGACAACGGTCTTGCTTGTGTGCGTATCCCCACCACGTCGGTGTTTTCATAGCACGGAATAGAACCATGTCCACAAACTTAGCACGGAATAGAACCATGTCCACGAAAAGCTATGACAGAAACTCTTATGGCCGTGGCCGCTCTCAGGCTTCTCTCTGGTCTCTCCGGCGCTTCTGCTAAAATTGCACTAATCTTATTTTTGATCTGTCGTTTCTTACAAGCTTTAAAATACTTTTCTAAAGCACTTAAAATATTTGTCTATGTCTTTAGAAGTAAATAGCAGATCGTTTTTTGGATTTATATTGCTAATTTTGTATATGAAATAAAAATGTGTGGAATGTGTCGTAATAGTTCAAAAATGTTTTTTTGGTTTTCTTAAATATTTCTCTGCTATCCACTTCTTTAGCATATTCTCTTTAATTCTGAAAAAACGTTTTTTATTCCAATCAATAAGTCCAGAATGATTTCTAAAATAAGAAGTGCCGGTAAAACAGAACGGTCCAATATTCTTTTAATATATTTATCTTTTTTTATAGTAATGATATAAAAATGTATTTATAGTTCAATTTTTATTAGCTATTAAAAGAACAAACTTGTTTTCTTGCGTTGTGTGAATGTAATGATAAAATAATAATATTTTAGAATATTATAAATAAAATAGAATATTTTAATTAAAAGTATACGACGAGTTTGGGATGGATTTTTTCGCGAATACTTGAGAGATGCACTTTGCTACTTGAGCATAGAATTGATAGTTCTCTACCAACGTGCAAAATTTGAAGTAAATCGGTCACCTGAACGTCTGATCTTTTCTTGTCAGTATCGGACATAATGTTTATAGAATTCTTTCGCAATGTAATATTTTAAATATTTTAAATCTCTTAAACTAAAACCTCAATATCTAAAATTTTAGTGTCTTGTCAGAACTGACACATATCTTGTCAAACAAAGATACGCGTCAGTTCTTGATTCTAAATGTTTTTTTAACTTTCTCACAAGCTTATTTGTTGATTTTCAAAAAAGCAAGT
Organism: Pseudomyrmex gracilis; assembly: GCF_002006095.1. NCBI lineage: Eukaryota > Metazoa > Arthropoda > Insecta > Hymenoptera > Formicidae > Pseudomyrmex > Pseudomyrmex gracilis. The sequence continues at coordinate 84,613 of NW_018020866.1, read as the reverse complement.
TATCATTTAAGTAACCACGAAACTTAACCAGTAATAAGAGCCGATGCGCTAAGATGTTTTGCGGAATACATATGTATGAATATATATTTATATTTTTAGGAATGTAAAGTTTTTTACACACGCGATCACTCGAATTGAAATTTTAATTCGTGAAGTCATATAGAATGCTAGATTTGTATTATATACATGAGAACATACATTTTCCCCTTTCTGCGAAAGAAACGTCTCGTGGTTAGTTTTAAAACTCTATGAGCCTTACTTCTTCGTTAAATTGTTATCATTTAAGTATATACATACTTTCTCAATGTATACTGTATGTATACTTGTGTGTTTTTACCAGTGTTGAACATTTTAATTAATACATTTGTGTACATCTTATATTACTAAATAAGATTAAACATTATCACAACATGTTGCAAATCTAGAACCCTCTAAATATAACCTTTTGCGGATTGACGTGGATCTCCCAGACCCACTAAAAACTTGCACATTGCTGTCCAAAAAAATTAGGGTTTTTAATGCTTATATCTTCAAAACTAAAGATATTTTTAAAAAATTTTTTTTCTATCTACCAAATTTCTCTTTATTAGAAAAATGTAAAGTTACACAATTTTTTACTAAAAAAATAGAAAGAAAGCAATTGTTTTACTAATAACATTTCTTAGAATTAATATGTACTTTTGTATTTAATCGTATATTAGAGAAACTGTTATTTATACATTGAACTTATGAAGATTATATAGTAGTACATATTGAAATCTTGTAATGTAAAATAAATTTTATATAAAATTATATAATTTTATATAAAATACAAAATATTTTATATAAATATAATATATTTTATATAATTTTATATAAAATCTACGCTGGTGGAAGATGGCGTTATTATCAGATTAATATTCGATAGATGTGCTAAGTATTGCGAGACAAACGTCAAGTGTCTCGGTAGCCTAACAGGGAAGGCGACGGTCCGGAAAGCCGGAGATTCCAGGTTCGATTCCTGGCTGAGGAGTTTTTTTTCGCAATATTTTAAAATTAGTTAGGGGGGTATACGGGGTTCTTCATATATATGTGATGCAAATCCAGCATCCTATATGGAGGAAAAAAAAGTATTTTGACGTATATATGTGTATACATATATGTATATATATTTAAGCACATTCTCTGCACAACATCCTGCAAACGGCTCCTCCAACCGAATTTATTTCATTCATTAGTTGAAAATGAATTTTGTTGTTTTTAATATTTTATTATTCCTTTAACTGAGGAGCACTTATTGCTTTGCATAAGTTTACTGTTATGTCGACTTTTTAATAAATAGTTTAATTTTTTTATTATGGTAAAATTTACTTTCTTATTTATACATTATTTTTTAATTATTTTATGTATGTTGTTAATTTTCTATTTATGTATATAGTAGATGTATACTAAAGGAGATCCAAAAAGAAGTTGAAACATTTATACTGGATTTTATATTTAATAAAAAACACACGTATAATCCGTGGTTTGATTCTGCTCTGATACTTGATTTCATTTTTTCAGAAGTGTATTTAATTGTTAGGTAAAAATAATTGGTTTGGACATAAATGTTTTCAAAATTACACAGAATATTGTCAATAGATTTGAGAATACCCGAGAAAAAATAGAAACATGATTATAACAGATTATATACATATAAGTGATCAGACCAAATTTTGGATCTAATTTTATATGATCTCATACACGATTTTCTATATTTATATATGATCATATAAAATCAAATCGCGCCAAATTTCGGATTTGATTTTACACGATCACATGAAATCACATCCTTATATAAAATTTTATATATATTATCATATAAAATTATACCCGACCCGTATATAATCCCACATGATCACGTTTTCCATTTTTTCTCGAGTATAACAAAGCTTCAGAAGTGATAATAAAGTTATATTTTCTGTATAGTGTATTTGTCTGCTCACTCAACGCTGCGATTAAAACATATAAAAATGGATACTTAAGTCGACGTAAAGCTAAATACTTATAATTCTCAAAAATCGTCAATCTATGAAAGAAAGGCACAAATGTGAGCAAAAAAATTATAATATATCTTAAAAGTCTAAAAAGAGTTGTAAGTATAAATAAATTAACTAAATTAATTAAATAAAATGAAAAAATGGCTTTTTACTAATATTACTTTACTTATTAAATTTCTAATTATATAAAAAAAATATAATATATATATAAAAAAACAAAATATTATAT
>NW_018020866.1:81054-82249 GCF_002006095.1 Pseudomyrmex gracilis | reverse complement strand
TATATATATATATATATATATATATAATTGATTTTTGTAAATATGTAAGTCACTTTTTCAAACTATTGCTGATATAAGACATTATTGGCTTTTGGATATGTAGAATATCTAAAAATATCAAATTATGCACTTCAATAGTTTAGTTAAGAAGAATAGCTGAAATCTAATTTGACGGCCGCTCAGCCGCTACGCCGTTTATAATCCTTAGAAGTAAGAGTCTGGTTATTACTGTCCGATTTTTCATTAGCTCTGAAGCAAAATGGCGGAATCAATGGATGTTTATGGATAGTGGTATATCCACATTTTAAATATCATCAGGACTGGTCGTGCTGCTTGCACTTTTTGCCCTTAGAAGTTTTGATTTTTCACTCTCTCTCTTTCTCTCTCTCTCTCTCTCTCTCTCTCTCTCTCTCTCTCTCTCTTCAACGCTCGAATGTATATATCTCATTTTAAGTGAAAAATTGTTGATTTTGAAGCAATATAAACAGATCTATTAGTGCGTGATGAGATAAAAAGGATGTGATAAAGAAAAAGAATATATATTATTTTTTAAATAGAATTAGAATACTATTAAAACTTACAAAATAATACATTTTACTATAATAAAAAAGTAGGTACTAATAAAGTGCATCGCCATAGTTATACTATTAAATGTCGATTGTTTTTACATTTGTTTCTTTTTGCTCGAAATTCTAATTCGAAATCGGATAAAATACGTTATTATTTTATTAAATAAGTTATGACAATTTTGTAACGTGTCACAGCGGACATGAGTCATTTTCTGATTAAAAAATATAATGAAATATAATCTTAATAAATGTATAATAATCGCAGATTTTATGCGATATTAAGAATACTTTCTAGCAAGACACCGTATAACACGATATTTATTAGTGTGAGTGAGACACTAATATGCTTTTTCTACACTAATGGACACTGTGTTACACTGTTTTGTTAAAAAGCACCCTAAGTATCACCATTTTGCTTCAAATCAAACATAGACTAGACTCTGAATTCTAAGAACTCTACACTGTCCAGTAGATAGCGCTCTCTAGTCGGACCGAGACAAGAATAAATGACATGATAGAGACAAAGATAAACATACATACACAGTTTGTCCGGAAAGTTCCCGGACTACGTGAATTAAAAATCGAAAATGAAAGATATGGTTTATTAAACAAGTTTACACTTCAAG
>NW_018020866.1:55901-80249 GCF_002006095.1 Pseudomyrmex gracilis | reverse complement strand
CTATACTAAGTAGTTCCAGCGTTGACCGCTCGATAGCGCCGCTTACCCGCGCTAGAAAAAATCAGTCCGGGAACTTTCCGGACAAACTGTGTATGTCTCTCCGGCGGTTTTGCTATAACTGCACTACTCTTATTGTCACAGTGTTTCTTCTCTTTTTTTCAAGCTTTAAAATCATCCTGTTTTTAAAACATTTAAAATATTTGTTTATGTCTCTAGAATTATTTGGACAAATTTTGTTGCAATTTATATTACCAATTTTGTATACAAAGTAAAAATGTTGTTTACGTGATAACAATTCATAAACTTTTTTTTGTTGATTTTTATCTAAATTATTTTGTAGCATATTTTTTTATTCTGAAAAAGCGTTTTTTATTCCGCTCAATGAATGCAAAGTAAGTGCAAACAAAAGCCGGTAAAACAGAACGGTTCAGCATTTTCTTAATAAATTATTTAGTCAGAATCATGAAATCCTATTTTTTAGTCTAGACTAATAAGTTTTTAATAATTTATACAGCATTTCTAATATTCTCTATTTAAAATTGAAAATTTCTGCAATGTTACAGCATATTACAATGTAGTATCATTAAGTTCGCATTAAATGTTATACATTTATCGAACTGAACTCAGTGTAAGAATGACGTGAATATTTCTAGTCTTTCATTAACCTTTGTCTTTCTGTTTTTTTGTAGTATCTCTTTTTTTACTTCGATTTGATTACAACTCTATGTAACATAAGCGGACTTTTTCATTTATAATTTAAAACGTTCACTTGAAAAAAACTTGAAAATAAAAGTCGAAACGTTTTGACACTCTTTATTTATGCACAACACTTTGCATTAGCTTAACACAATCAATTTTACCAAAACTTTGAATTCAATTTACCAACAAGAATCGGAAGTCATATCTCAATACTTTGTTTTAGTTATATATTTTATTTATTAATTTTACAATGTGTACGCAACAGTTCTATACTATATCTGGAAACCTAATGTAAATAATAAAAAACACATCAGTACATTATTATTTGCAACAATATGTATTTTTTATTATTAATATTATATTATTAATATTTTAAGATTTTGATCACAAATTGTTTGTAATGGCGTTATATACACCATAAAGAATTGCATGCTTGAAACAGTTGCATTTTATAAAATTATTCTTATCATTATATTGGGAGTACAAATTAGTTTGGTCCGTTTCCAAAAGATGGTTCCGGCTATTGTGAATGGTTCATAGTGACAGCTGAATTTGGCGGTTTCAGAGAGGTTAGACATCTGCTAATAATATTCAGTTTATATCGCTTTGAGTTTTATACAAAAACCTTGATTTTTACTGTGTTTGAAATATTGAATTTTATGTTAACCAAGCAGCATTTGTGAGAGGTTTTAATTTTCTGCTTTAATTGGAAAAAAAATGCAGCTGAAGCCCATCGAATGCTTGTCAAAGTTTATGGTGACACTACTCAAACTGATAAATCATGTAGGGAATGGTTTCGACATTTCAAGGATGAAGATTTCAGCGTTGAAGACAGGCGTCGCTTTGGACAGCCAAAAAAATTCAAAGACAAAGACTTGGAGGCATTACTCGAAGAAGATCAGAGTCAAACGCAAGAGGAGCTTGCAGAATCATTGGGAGTAACTCAACAAGCCTTTTCTGTACGATTGAGAGCCATGGGAATGATTCAAAAACAAGGAAATTGGGTGCCTTATGAACCGAGAGACGTTGAAAGGCGATTTTTTACTTGTGAGTTGCTGATTCAAAGGCAACAAAGAAAAGGTTTTTTGCATCGGATTGTGACTGGAGATGAGAAGTGGATATTCTACGACACCCCGAGAAGAAAAAATACTACGCTAAGCCCGGTCAATCGTTGCCATCGACCTCAACATCAACAGCAAAGCCGAACATTCATGGTTCGAAGATCATGCTCTGTATTTGGTAGGACCAAAAAGGTGTTGCTTATTATGAGCTGCTGAAACCTGATGATTCCATTACAGACGATCTGTATCGGCTACAATTGATTTGTTTGAGCCGTGCAATTCGGCCGAAAAAACTGACAAATACGAGCAAAGGCATGATATAGTTATTCTTCTTCATAACAACGTTCGGTCTCAAGTCGCAAAAGTCGTAAAAAAATATTTGGAAACGCTCAAATGGGATGTTTTACCCGCCGTATTCTCCGGACATTGCTCCTTCTAATTACTGATTGTTCCGAAGGATGCAGCACAATGTGGCAGGTCAACGGTTTACTTCTTTCGCAGAAATCGAAAATTGGCTCCAAACTTGGATTGCCTTTAAAGACGAGTCATTTTTTCGAGATGAAATTCAAAAACTGCCTGAGAGATGGGAAAAAGTAGTAGCTAGCGATAGGCAATACTTTAATTAATCTGTTCATTTATTTTGTTTTGAAATAGATGCACTTTTGAACACAAAAAAACGGGCCGTACTTATTTGTACTCCCAATAATAACCTTGAGTTAATGTTTTTTTAGTTACTACATAGTTTTATCTCAAACTTACATTTACAAAAATAAAGTTTTTATATTCTGCTTATTAATGTTTTATATCCTACAAATTTAAAAGATGCTATTTGTATTACACTTGATATTAAATTCACAAAGGGTGGGCACGAATTGCGAGATACGAAATTGAATGAGCCATAGTTCATTCGAAAGAGGAGATCGAGGATATAAAAAGTGTAAGAGGATTTGAGTGCATAGGCCTTAGTTTACGAGAATTTTGCATGCAAAGTTAAGCGTGCGGCCAGCTGTACCTTAAGTAACGTAAATAAGTTACACTCAGCGTAAAGCGTCGTAGCTGCGGCCTAAGGCGCGCGCTCTGTAATTTTTGGCGTCTATTGCGTGCTCAAAACCTCGCAGTGCTAACTTTTTTTTCATTATAACGACTATATCTATCAACTGAATTAATTGTTCTTATTTTTTGGAATAAGATATTAATAATAACGACGCAATTCCTTAATTATATATAATAAAAACAAGAACGGGAATTTCTGTACTTCTTTATGTGTTTATTCATTGTGTTTTTATTTATTATAAACTTCGGACATTGCTGCACACTATTGTGGATAAAAATTAATATAAAAATATTGAAAACATAAATGAATTGCACACCACGAACATTTTGTAAAAAAATAATTCTTTGTACACCAACGTTTGAAATTATGTATGCTGACAGGAAAACACATAATTGATTAACAATGTAAAAATTTTTATATTAATTTTTATCTACAACAGTGTACAGCAATGTCCGAAATTTATAAGAAATAAAAACACGATGAATAAACATAAAGAGGTACAGAAATTCCCGTTCTTGTTTTTATTATATATAATTAAGGAATTGCGTCGTTATTATTAATATCTTATTCCAAAAAATAAGAACAATTAATTCAGTTGATAGATATAGTCGTTATAATGAAAAAAAAGTTAGCACTGCGAGGTTTCGAGCACGCAATAGACGCCAAAAATTACAGAGCGCGCGCCTTAGGCCGCAGCTACGACGCTTTACGCTGAGTGTAACTTATTTACGTTACTTAAGGTACAGCTGGCCGCACGCTTAACTTTGCATGCAAAATTCTCGTAAACTAAGGCCTATGCACTCAAACCCTCTTACATTTTTTATACCCTTGACCTCTCCTTTTGAATGAACTATGGCTCACTCAATTTTGTATTTCGCAATTCGTGCCCACCCCTTGTCAGTCTTTAGATAGTTGCAAAGATAATATACAACGTAATAAGCAAAACATAAAACTGAAAATATACAATTACCTATAAACTGTTTTCTGTATAGCAGTTTGTGTGTGTATACTTGTTCAAAATTTGCAATAACTGAGTTGTTTTTTTAAAAGAAACAAAATTGAACGTCTGAGAATTTAGGTTCTAAACTCTATTTGACATATTCAAAAAAATTATAGAAACTTATAGAACAATTTTAGATAAAAAATATAAAAGTATGATACAAAAAATGATAAATTCTATAAAGTTGTTACAAAAATATAAAGTAAAATATTTATTATAATAATTTCTTTATTATATTTTTTAAATATATTTATTATAATATTTGTTCACATATTACAATATGCAACATATTTTACACACTTAATAAATTAAACATTTGACCAACAAGAAAAACAATTTAAAAACTAAGAAAATAAAAATAAACAGTTTATTAAAAACCATAGACATATAAGAAATAGACTGCGCGTGTGAGACGGGAAGTGAGTCAGAACGCAGAGCGAGACAGATGCTTTCACTCGTATCTCTGTCTTTGTCTCTCAGCGTCTGGAATGGAATGATCATTATGCAATTTCACGAGACGTCAATCGACTTCTGTCACTTTTGCCCCTATATTGCGTTCCTTTATCGTTCCACTATGCTATTTCTCATTTCTACTATTTTTCTTGTCTACCATTACCGCATCACTAAAGGATAGAGACACGAGAGAAAGCATATATCCTTTGATGCGGTCATCTTCACTGCAAATATTTTGAAGCATCATTCTATCTTTATTTCTTGTTAAATGTAGAATAAAAATAGAATGATGCTTCAAAACATTTGCAGTGAGACTTTGACCACACCCCTTGTCTGCGTTTTAACCACTCCCTTTCTACAGAGAAGATAGGGAACGCGCAATCTATTTCTTATATGTCTATGTTAAAAACTAGAGATTAAACACTTTTGAAAATAAATTATATTTTAGTTAGTCTACACACGAACATGATAACAAGACATTTTAAAACTTTGACCAAAATGTGACAGTGTGACAGTTATATATTAAAACTTTATTTGTAACATCTCTTAACTGCTATTATGTGTACAACTGAAGAAGACTTAAAAATAAAGTCAAAACGTTTTGTTTTTTGATCATATAAATATGAAGTATTAATGCAATACATCCTGCAAGGGTTCACAATAGCCGATTATATCATGTATTATTTTGGAATAACCATTTTATAAACCGGAGATCACATCTCAATTTATTGTTATATATTTTAGTTATTTTAGGTACTTTGTTAATGCATTGCATGTTATTTCAAATGTTATTTCAAACCGCACTGTATGTATATAGGGTATCCAACAATTATTTTAACATTTCTCGTAGGCAGATAGAAGGAGTAAACCTGAGTCAAAAAGTCCTATACCATTTTGCTAGATTTGCAGTAATTACCGAGATCTTAATTATCAAAATTCCGCGAATAGACATGCATTGTCTTACGCGCATAAGACAACCCGGCGCGTTTTGCACGCTCACGGTATTAAATATGGGAGGAGCTAATATAAGCATATATATATAGCATATATTATCACATATACATAATAAAAGGTAGCCGCGCGAAGCGCGCCGGACTGTCTTACGCGCGTAAGACAATGCATGCTTATTCGCGGATCTTTGTTACAGTGAAACTTCGAAATAGCGGACTGTACGAGGCTCTGAGTCCGCTATTCCAAGATACCCTCACTCCTGCTAAGTTCAGGGCTGTGGAAAGATATCGCTTTGCCCACTCATTATTTATATGTATTTAATTGTATAAATAATAATAATAACAATAATAACAATAAAAATTACAATAATGATGATAATAATAATAATAATAATAATAATAATAATAATAATAATAATAATAATATTTGTACACACACGACCCGTATACACACGACGTAATACTTTTGCGTAACGTAACTTAAACGGCGCTGAGCCCGCTTTGACAGTCACACATCACTGAGCGCTAAGCCCCTCTTATGTTCCGGAGGAGGGACTTCATGCGTATAGACGGGATAAGTCCGCTATTCCGCGATCCGCTATTCCGAGGTTCTACTGTAATTAAGATCTCGATAACTATCTCGCAAAATGGTATAAGACTTTTCGTCTTACAAGGAAACCTTGCAAAGTGTCACAATCTGATCTTAATGAAACTGTGTGTACGTTTAGACGACATAAATAGATGACTTTTAAAAATATCAGTTGATGCTAAAAAACGATTTTAAGGGGTGAAATCATCTCTAACATATCAAGCAATTTCTAGCTTTTTTTATGATATCTCAAAAACGATTGAAAATATCAAATAATGTTTCATACAAAAGTTTTATAATAAAATTACCACTATTTATCTATGTTAATAATATTAAAAAAAATTCTTTAACCAAACTTCCAACAATTTTGTAAATAATACTGATTGTTTAAAAATATTATTAACGTGAATAAATAGAAATAATTTTTTAATAAAACTTTTTTATAAACAATTTTGTGATATCTTGAATGGTTTTTGAGTAAAAAAAAAAGTAAAAAATAATTATTTCCAAAAATTTCCAAACATTGTTTTAAATAATTTTTTCATATAAATAATATATATATACAATATAAATAAAGATAATTGCATCAAAATTATTTGTGTATTTACATATCGGCCGATGTTCACTTTATTATTTTATTTTATTCATTTTTTTTTTCTGTTTTTCCGTTATAAAACACTTATAAAGCGCTATTATTTTTGTTTCTAAAAGTATTTAAAACTATATAACTATATATAGCTATTAATCTTCTCATAATTCTTATAAATAAAAAAAATGTACGTGATTGATACATTTGATTGATATCATTAATTAAAAACCGTTACAGAAATTTTATATTAGAAATAATGTACGTGCTTTATATTGATATCATTAATTTAAAGAATAGAGCGATTATTTTTACATCATTGATGATGTACGTGCTTTATTAAGTAATATTATTAATTAAGGTGACAAAGCAATATCATGTTTTTATCAACTTATCATGTCAATGAATATACAATAGTATAATGCTTATAAACGTGATTCGTGTTTGATATGAAAACATAATATTACTATCAGGTACATAAAGAACAAAACATTTACAATAAGTTCAGTTTCATAAGATATAACCTGTAAGAATAATTAAACGATTACTTCAAGTGCAAAAGATCGCCAAAATGTTACGAGTGAATTTTGCGAATGTTCTAAATATATTACTTTTTTTTTCAAATTTCAAATATTTCGGAAACACCTGTAAACAATAAAGAATTTGAAGTTTGCAATATGATAAAAAATATTACAAACTGCCATCGATGATATGTCATTTGATATTCAAACTGATACTAAATTAGAGATTTGTGTGTTTTATTTTAAAACTTATTGGGAAGCAAATTTATCTGACGCGGAATTTGTGGCGGAAAATGAAATGGAAACATTTGAAAAAGATGATGAAGATGACGATCAAGAAGACAGTTGTACATCAGAAGATAAGAGATAATAAGAGATGAAGAAAAATTAAAACTTGCACACACACACATGTCAGGAATTTATAAGTACTGTAAAATCTTATTTAAATCTTTTTGAAATAGAAAATATATACAATGCACACGAAAGCGGATTAAATTTAGAGATACATTCAAGCAGAACATTGACCACGCAAGATGTTAAAACAATTGACATTGTGGTACAATTACAGTCAGCAATTACGCATAGTTATGCCTATAATTTCTGCAAGCGGACACTCGCAATCGCCTCTCTATTTGGTATTAGAAGAAACTAGTGGACATTTTGGACCACGTGTAGAAGAAACTTTGTTTAAATCTGCAAATGTTTTCATTGCGGCATCAAAATCAGGCAAACTAACTACGCAACACTTTCAGTCTTAGTTTAGAAATGTATTTGTACTTATTACTAGAACTTTTAGTGTGCTATTATTAGACTTTTGGACCGGACATTGTCCTAAAAAACTGCAAAAATTTATGCCACGTCATAAAAATATACGGATTTTAACTATACCAAAGAAAACTACGGGAATGATTCGACCTCTTGATGTGTATGATTTTAGATTATGGAAAAACTTTGTAAGAACATTCAGCGACCGCGTTATGCTATTAAATTATGATATAAATTTACACTTGAGAAATATTATTATCAAACTACAATCGTTAACGCATATACATCTATCTTCTTCGCGATTTCATAATTTTTAAAAATATGTCTGGTTCAAGAGTGGATACATCAAAGAACGGCCGCCAAATTTTGAAAATCCAGTAGATTTTTGTTTTTCGGGAAAGGATATAGAAAAAATAACTCGTTGTTCCACTTGTGGTGCACCTGCTATAATACGTTGTTCTTGGTGCAAAAAAATCTGTGTATGCAACACTTCTTTGAAGAACATCACAATTGTGAAAATTTTGTTATATAAAAGTGATACTCATGTGAGTATTAATAGCTATATAGATTAATATATAAATTATTAATTATGCTATTATAACAAGTTAATTATTTTAAATAGTGCTAACAAATATATTCTTAATAATTAATTAAGAACGACAACGGCGTTTCGAGTCAAAATCGTTTCTTAAAAAATAAGAATGGATCAGGCTCTTTGGAGACACACTCATAACAAAACATACTTGTTATCTTAATTAATAATATTAATTAATGAAGCACATACATCATAGATGATATAAAAATGATCGCTGTGTTATCTTAATTAATGATATCAATATAAAGCACGTACATCATTCCTAATATAAAATCTTTGTAACGTTTTTTAATTAATAATATCAATCAAACGTATCAATCACGTACATTTTGTTTTTATTTATAAGAATTATGTGAATATTTATAGCTATATATATATATATATATATATAGTTATATAGTTGGAAATACTTTTATAGAAACAAAAATAATAGCGCTTTGTAAGTGTTTTATAACGAAAAAACAGAACAAAAAATAAAGTAAAATGATAAAGTGAACATCGGCCGATATGTAAATACACAAATAATTTTGATGCAATTATCTTTATTTATATATTCAGGGTATCCCAGAATTGGTGTAACATCTCTTGTAGACAGGTAGAAGAAATAAAACTGAGTCGATAAGTCTTATACCATTTTGCTAGATTTGCAATAGTTACTGAAATCTTAATTAACAAAGATCCGCGAATAAGCGTGCATTGGGCTGTACGCGCGTAGGACAGCCCGGCGCGCTTCGCACAATTACATTTTAATATGTATATGTTATAGTATATGCTGTTATATTAGATCCTCCCATATGCTCCTACGTGTAACACCGTAAACGCGCGAAGCGCACTGGACTGTCTTAAGAACGTTCTCCGAATCATTGATTTTTCTAGGATTTTCTTTAAATTTGCTAAACTATATACATAGTTTATGATCTTATTTATACGTAACCTTTTTGGATAATAGGGGTAGCAATGTTAAATTCCAAAATATGGAAGATTTAAGTTTCAATTTTTAACATGGATTTCCTATGCTGAACCTTTGTGAAGTGGGGTTTTTTAAAGTTACTGACGACAATTTTTGTAGGATTTTTTTTTTAAAAAAGTAAGTGGTAGCGGAGAGTGTCTTAATTAAAATACGATTTTGAATAATATGGCAAGCAACCCTTATTTTCAAACTGTAGCTTTTTTTTTGTTTTTTTTGGGGGGGTTTTTTTTTGTTTTGCTGGATTTATGTGCGCTGTGTACTGCAGCTATTTTTGAACTTCTGCGCAGAGTAAGCGGGTCATAGCAGTGCTGAATAGCTCAACTTAACTTTGTTACAGCAGTACAAACTTACTCATGAGAAGAGATATTTTAGGTTGCTAACCACTGTATTTAGGTTGCTAACCACTGTAGTCGGAGAACGTCCTTAAGCGCATAAGACAGCCCGGAGCATGCTTATTCGATGGTTTTTGTTAATTAAGATCTCGGTAACTATTGCAAATCTAGCAAAATTGTATAAAACTTTTTGATTCAGTTTTACTCCTTGTATTTGTTCACGAGAGATGTTACACCAATTCTGGGACACCCTGTATTTATATATATATATGTCATTTATATGAAAAAATTATTTAAAACAATGTTTGAAAATTTTTGGGAATAATTATTTTTTACTTTTTGTTTTTTTTATTCAAAAACCATTCAAGATATCAAAAAATTGTTTATAAAAAAGTTTTATTAAAAAATTATTTCTAATTATCCACGTCAATAATATTTTTAAACAATCAGTATTATTTACAAACTTGTTGGAAAGTTGTTTAAATAATTTGTTTAAATATTATTAACATAAATAAATAGTAGTAATTTTATTATAAAACTTTTGCATAAAACATTTTTTCATATTTTCAATTGTTTTTGAGATATCATGAAAAAAGCTAAAAATTGCTTGATATGTCAGGGATGGTTTCACCCCTTAAAACCGTTTTTTAGCATCAACTGATATTTTTAAAAGTCATCTATTTATGTCATCTAAATGTAGACACAGTTTCATTAAGATCAGATTGTGACACTTTGCGAAGTTTCCTTGTCAGTTTTATGGTTTTTATTTGCCTACAAGAGATGTTAAAGTAATTGGTGGACACCCTGTATATGTGTGTATGAGAAAAGTAAAATATATCAATAAAAATAAAAAGTGTACAGAGACAAGTTGCAAATATATGAATTATACTTTAGTAAATAATCCGAGATTATATTTTTATCACTAGTAATTAAATGCAATATGTAGTTTCGAGAAATAGGCATGTCTTTTGAAAATCAATATCGTTACCGGTGACTCTTTTCTACATGTTAACTTTACCAGAACAGAAGATACTAATTATTATATCACTCATACTTAATTCTTTTATGATCCTTTACCTAATAAATCTTTTTATTTTTCTTTTCCTGTGTTCTTATTTTTAAAATAATAAAATACACGGCTGACAATAATAATTAAATGAATAATAAACCGAATAGCCGTAAAAATCCACTAGTGTAGGTGGTCGAGGTAATAAATTAACTCGTATGGTAATTAAGGTGCAAGGACGATTCGATCAAATATATTTATGATCATCTTCAGCCAGAAACTACAACATATAAAATCTTACAATAATCAAAAACAAATCCACACTTCTCGCTATAAGTCGTTGGAAAATATAATTGTTTATAAGTCAAACGCACCTTGTAACGGTCGAAAAACGCAAACAGGAGATTCGCGATGCACATTTTTTTCTTAAGATCCTTCGTCATGTATTATTATCGGTTACAAATTATCTGTCAACATCATTACCTGCTTGTTGTTGGAACAAATTTTTCGATACACAATGTTATTCTCTTTGCAGAATGAAACTCTATGAGTTTAATAGAATTGATAAAAAAATTGCTCGGCTCAATAAAAAAAATTATTTTAACAAGAATCAATTTAGCAACATTTCTTATTACGCTGTTCGTCCATCTGATGGTGACATTGGCTTTGACATTAGAAGCGAGAGTGAGAACAAAGGTTCTCATTTTCGGTTTTCTTTCAGTGAACCAAAATTATTTGACTTGTCACGAGTCGAAAAAGTCAGCATTGACGTTATATCTAATGACAGTGAATTTGAACCTAAGTATTTAAAGAAAAAATGGTTTGTTAACTTGACGTCTGAGAATATTCCAACAACGGTTTGTGACCTGTTTTTCCTGGGGGAAAAATTTAGCTTACCGTCACAAAATTTAAAAAAACTTAACGTTGTTGAGACCATTAAAGATGTTGAGAATAATATTAGACGCACGAATGTTGATTTAAAATCGCATATACGCCTTCTCACTGCCTCGACACTAGATCAATACTTAAACAATCATCCCTCTTTAAGTCATTTACATAAAGAGTTGCTTAACAAAACTAAAATTACCAGGAAATTTTTAACAAAAAATATATAAGGCCTTACAAGCCATTCGCAGGATGTTTGTGCGGAAACTGTGCGTGTATATATATATATATACACATGTAACGAATTCTACTTGTAAAAATTTTTACAAGTGTTTTTTGGATTGAAATCTCAATTCTTAAATTCATACGGGATGCTGGATTTGCATCTCACATATGAAAGACCCCGGATACCTCCCTAACTAATTTTAAAATATTGCGAAAAAAACTTCTCGGCCAGGAGTCGAACCTGGAATCTCCGGCTTTCCGTGCCATCGCCTTCCTAAAATTACCAGGAAATTTATTAAGGATCATCCGGATGTTTTGTTTACTAAAGCAGATAAGGGCAATATCACTGTTGCATTGGATAAGATCAGCTATATTTCAAATATTGAGATGATGTTGAGTGATACTAATACATATGAAAGAACAAAAATTAAAAATTCTGCAAAGAGAACTGAAAACAGATTAAATGAATGTTTGAAGTCTTGGCAAAGCGCTAATTATATTAGTAATAATGAATACTACTCCCTAATTTGTAATGACAAGCCACTTCCCAGGGCCTACGGACTTCTGAAAGTTCATAAACCGGGCAACCCATTTAGAATAATAGTTTCTTGCACAAATACCACACTTTATAAATTTGCATTCTTTTTACATAATATTTTACATAAAAACTTACCGAAACCGAGTAGTTTCATTCAGAATAGTTTTGAACTTTGTGAAAGTTTGTCAGATTTGCTTACAGATGCGGATGGTTTGTTTTCCTTTGACGTTATCTCGTTGTTCACCATACCGTTAGATTTGGCTCTGGATGGTGTGAGAAAAAGGTGAGATTTTATTAAGGATCACACTAAAATTCCGTTAGATTCCTTTATTCGTGCCTTTGAATTTGTTATATCCTCTACTTTTTTTAATTTCACTGGCATAGCTTATAAACAAACTTTCGGTACACCAGTGGGATCTCCTCTCTCGCCAATTATAGCCAACATTGTCT
Organism: Pseudomyrmex gracilis; assembly: GCF_002006095.1. NCBI lineage: Eukaryota > Metazoa > Arthropoda > Insecta > Hymenoptera > Formicidae > Pseudomyrmex > Pseudomyrmex gracilis. The sequence continues at coordinate 67,570 of NW_018020866.1, read as the reverse complement.
TACAGGACCTGGAGACTCATTGCCTGAATACTTTAAACATAACTCTTCCTTTTTACTATCGTTATGTTGACGATATTCTTCTGGCAGCTCCGAGAGAGAAGATTGATTTTATTTTTTATATTTTCAATTCTTACCATCCGAGATTGATATTCACCATTGAAACTGAGGAAAACAAGTCTATTACCTTTCTCGACACTACAATAACAGTAGTGACACTACAATAACAAATTAATTTTAACTTGGTATCAGAAACCTACTTTCTCTGGCCGTTATCTTAACTTTTTCTCACAACATCCAATCAGCCAAAAAATAGAAATCATTTATAGAATTGTAGATAGAGCAATTCTTCTTTCGAATCCGACCTATCATAAAGTGAATTTGATAAAAGTAATCCATATTTTATTGGCTAATGACTTCCCTTTGGATTTAATTTTTAAGACTGTGAATAAGCGATTGCATTATCTTTTTATTAATAAGCTCAGTGTGGTGGACGACGGGTCAACTGTAGAAGCTGCGAGCCAGGGTATTGTGAGAAGTTATTTCACTTTACCATTTGTGCTGGGTACCACTGATTCAATCTCGAAGATTCTGAAGAATTCTGATTTTAAGATCTCCTTTAGAATTATGAATACTCTGAAGAGTTTTGTAAGAGTACATAAAGGCAAATTGAATAACGCGTCATTGAGTAATGTTATTTATAAAATTAATTGTTCCTCGTGCGACGCGTCCTATGTGGGACAGACAAGTAGACAATTACGTACCAGAATTTTAGAACACCAAAAAAATTTTTATCTTAACTACGACCGCCAATCTGTTGTTAGTAAACATCGTAATGATTCTGGTCATGACTTCTTATGGAATGACGTCGAAGTTTTAGACACAGAACAATTTCATCAGAGGAGATTGATCTCCGAAATAATTAACATAAAAATGCAAAAGAACGGCATTAATTTAATGACGGATAACAAATTGTTGGATCCAATTTATACTCCCCTGATCAAAAAGTTCGGGTGTTAGTCACGTGAGGTGCTTTTCCTACTATTCTGGATATTAATGGCTTTGTCAGCCGGCTGTTTGTCGAGATGTTCTTATTTGTGTTTAGTATGTTTGTCTTGGCGGTTGTGATTCTTGTGGTTGCTGTGTGCTTCGTACCGTGGAAGTCATTTTTGACAGTCTATCAACTATCAGTAAGTTTTTACAAATTCTTTTTAATTATCATTTTCCACTTCTTTTTTATTTACTTTATTTAATTTATAATCAATTTTCATTAGACTCCATTTATTAATTACTGTTGACTTTATTTTTTGACATTTTTATCATTTACTTTTTTGACTAAATTGATTATTTACCATTTATTTACCATTTATTTAATCTCTATTTTTTGTATTATATTAAAGAAATCACAGACTCGGAGATGATTAGACTTTGTCTGTCTATCTTTGATCATCTGTGTCTGGCTTCTCTGTGTCGTAGTATACGGTGACTGTTTGTTTTTCGACCGTTACAAGGTGCGTTTGACTTATAAACAATTATATTTTCCAACGACTTATAGCGAGAAGTGTGGATCTGTTTTTGATTATTATAAGATTTTATATGTTGTAGTTTCTGGCTGAAGATGATCATAAATATATTTGATCGAATCGTCCTTGCACCTTAATTACCATACGAGTTAATTTATTACCTCGACCACCTACACCAGTGGATTTTTACGGCTATTCGGTCTATTATTCATTTAGTTCTTATTTTTATATTTCAATAGAAGTTTTTTTCTTGTTTTATGTGTTTTAAGACAATTTTTACAAATTGGGAAGACATAATATTGATATAAAAACGCAAGAATACCACGCAAATAATAATACTAAGTACTTTATTGAGAAAATTTTTCTAAAAATAAATCATATCAACTAATGACAATTTATCAACACACACAGAGGACTGTTTCATAAGATGATATTACATTATTATAATATCTATATCATAATTATACTAATTATACTACTTGTAACATTGCAAAAGTAATATGTAAAATTTATATATATGTAACAGTAAGATATATATTTGCAATATATTAAATATAAAAATCAGTTCTACATTTTTGTCTAAGTTATAATAAATTAATAAATTAAATTAAATTAAATTTAGTTATAAGTAAATTTAAAGTAAATGTAGTTTTTCAAAGAACTTATGAATATATATGTATACATATATATACTTATTCATCAAATTGTCACGTATTTGATTCACTTAATGTTTTATTCAAATAGTTTTATTGTAAATGATAGATTAAAATAGAGTTAAATTAAGAAAAAATATAGAAATTCATTATAGTGAAACTAACAGAGATATGATTCCTAATTGTTAAGAAAACTCTACTTTTATGGAATCCAGTTTTTTGAAGGATCGTGATGTAAAGTTCAAAATCAATCAATTTTATCGATCACGTTGTTATTTTAGTTGTCACAAACTTTCTCATCGTGTATACATAATACATGATGTTCTAGAAGAGAAAAGAAGAATCGAAAAATTCCTTGTGTGTTTTATTTTAGTCACCTACTCTTACTGTTTATTGCAAACTCTTTTTTGTCTAAGCGGAGAAATTATTCTACGTACTACATACACTTTTCTCTTCTATCTTCTGTCATCTCAATCACTTCTTCGCGATGATTCACAGCTTCTTCCATTAAAACACTTTTTTTCCTTTGTTTTAGATAGTCAGCTTTGACAAAAATTGATAGATTGCAATAGATGCTTCTCTCTCTCTCTCTCTCTTTCTCTTTATCTATCTATCTATCTATCTATCTATCTATCTATCTATCTATCTATCTATCTATCTCTCTTTCTCTTTCTCTTTTTTTTTCCATTTTATCTCTTTTTTCTTTTAAACATTCTTTTTTAACCTTATCATGACTCAGTTTTCCGAAATATATATCGTGAACTCTCGCAAGTATCCAAACTCAACGACAATAAAAATAAAGATGACAAAGACGAAGACAAAGACGAAGGCAAAGACGAAGACGACGACAACAACGAGGACGACGAGGACGATAAAGACGACGATGATGACGAGAACCACGATGACGATGATGACGACAGAAATCATAACGACGACGACGACGATAAAGAAAACAACGACAACGTCTTTGTGTACCTGTGATCGTAGACAAACTATCATCTTCTTGTGCCGTCCCAGTCACCCTAAACGGCGTCGTTTTTTTCGATGCGCACGTTGTTGATGAAGAAACTTACTTGCCGTTTGAAGTTCAGGTCGTGCTTGTTGAAGGTGTGAGCGTGTAGCGCAAGAGCGCCAGCTGCTGCCGGTTCTATTTGTTTTAAGTGTTGCTGCATTTGTTGCTGCTGATGCAGCTGCAACTGATGCTGCTGATGTAGATGATGTTGAGGATGATGCAGTTGATGGTCTATGGTACCATAACGATCGGTATACGGATTGACTACACCTGTAGTGATGCCTGACGAAATACCAGCCAGGCATGAAAAACCGCCGCCGCTCCCGGTGGTGATTCCACCTGTTGAACCAGCAAGTAACGAACTGGTTAGTGCTGTAGACGACGCGTGGCCATCGTACGGTACCAGCGAGGTCATCATGGACGGTCTCCTGGTCAGGGCCAACGTGCCGGGCTGTTGCTGACCACCCAGGCCGATTGACTGCATACCGATATCCAGGTGCTGTTGCTGTTGTACATTATTGCTGCTTGACACAGCAGTGGCCTGCAACAGTTGCTCCCGCAACCTACCACCGCATTCTTTGATGCGCTGCAATTCGGTTTCCAGTAATGCCACCTCCTTCTCCAAGGTCGTTATACGCGCGTCTTTTGTCTCCATGATGGCGGTCAGGGTGGTGCTACCGGGCACGCCGCCTGGAACCGCCACGCTACCTCCAAGGACGGTACCACTGTCTGCACCTCTTGATACGCTACCTAGCCCGAATCCACCGGCCGTTGCACCCGTTACGGCAATATTGCTGCCACCTGCTACCGGATGTCCTGAAGAAGCGGTCGAGGCATACGCAAGCTCCAGCTGCGTTTGCAGATTCTTCAGACTCTCGTTCGTTGCTTTGAGCTCCTGATACAGAAGCAACAAACGGAGAAGACGGTTATAGCTCGATTCTCGCGCTGCTGTGTCATTTTTATTTATTGTTTCTCTAATACAATTAAGTGGCTGAGAATTTGTGATTTCGTAGGACTTTGATTTGTCTCTAATCAAGGATATCGAAAATATGCGATAATCGGAAATGTGATTAACAATGATGGTTGGTTAGTTGGTAGGTTCGTTTGATAAATAGGTGCAACTTCGCTAACCTATGAGATTGTCCTCTTTTCCTGTTTATTCCATTGTTTCCAATTTTGTTGAAATCTAATAGTTATGTCGCTGTTTGAAATCATTCACTGTTTTACACACATACGCGCTCGCGTGTATGCGTATATGTATGTACAGATCCATGTATATGTACTTATATGTTTATGTGTATGTATATATGTGTATAGAGAAGACCCCGATAGCCAAGATTTCTTTTGCGCAGATCGACGGTTGCACAGAAAATTTTTGCGCATAGTTGTCATTGCACAGACATATTATATTAATTAGATTAGGTTGGGTTAGATGTTTTTGGGGAAGGGGTGAAGGGGGAGGAGCTCCGCTCCTCCCCCCTCCCACATATGTACTATAGTGTGTGATATAAGCAAAATATTTATTTTGAAAATATAATAATAGCGATTATGCGCAATTGGAATCTGCGCAAAAATTTTTTGTGTAAACGGGATCTAGGCAAACCTAGATCCCGGAACCTGTGCAACCGTCGATCTGCGCAAAAGAAATCTTGGCTATCGGTGCCTTGCCGTGTGTATACACATACATATATATAATTTTTTACTGAGAGAAATCCGTTAACTTTGCTATATAAAACTGTTTAAAATGCTTACAGCAAGCTAAAATATAATCAAGTTTTATTGTACACAATCCAGGAAAAATTTTAAAAATATTGCACAATTTAGTTTTTTCTTAGATAATATGGAAACAACATAAAAAAGTTACAAATCAAATTTTTTGCTTTTTTATATCACACAAAATAAAAATAAAATGTTGATTCGCTATTTTAGTGGTAATTTTATCATTTTCTTAATAAAATTTACGGTGTCACACAGTTGATTTTTTCATTTGTTTATAGCTATTGAATATCAAAGCATGTCGTTTTTTTATTTGTATTTAGAAGTGATAGGTAATCTCACATGAATGTTATTCTTTGATAACTATATTCCCGGGACAGTCTCGAGGAAGCAGAAGTGGCACCAGCTGTGTTTTGGTTGACGAAAGAAAAGCGACGTACCGCCAAGCTTCCTACTTCTAAAACAATCTTCCTTGTTTCGTTCTTTAAGTGTTCCTTCACTCTCTTAAAGAATTGCAATCAAAAAATAATTGATTTCTGTTTTTGAAATGAAGAGAATCTTCTCTCATTTGCACATCGTTCTTCTTCGGATCAAAATTCATATTTCTGTCTAATTCGTCTTTTCTCTCTAATTTTCAAGATGTCAATTGATACTTTCTTGATCTCTTAGCGACAATTAACAATTGTCGATCGATGTGACATCACATTGTTACAAATGACAATCTCACGATCACAACATCAGACTCTAATATTTTAATACGTTCAATATGCTTTTTTTCTTTTTTACGTATGCATTTACAATGATCCTTATTTCTGGACACCGGGCGCCGCCGCAGTTCTTTCGCCCACCGCGATGTACGGTCGACATCGTTGTCCATTTTTCTGCGCGCGGCGTTTCGACAATTTCTCATCGTGCTATATGTCAATAGATACATGTATCATGTAAATACGTTTTTAATTTTTAATTTTTAATTTAATTTTTAATTTTTAAGTTTTAATTTTTAATTTTTAATTTTTAATTTTTAATTTTTAATTTTTAACTTTTAATTTTAAATTTTAAATTTTAAGTTATAATTTTTAAGTTATAATTTTTAAGTTTTACTTTTTAATTTTTAATTTTTGATAGACAAGGTTTGTAGATTTTGTTGCTTTTTATTGCAAATTTTGCTAAAGGAGTTATTTGAGAATGCGCAAGACAACACTTTTTCAGCTAAGAATTCATAATTTTCCGATGATCCTTAGTTCGAAACGCGGCCACGGTTATATGGACAAGATTTCTCTTTAGATGCACGTATAAATGCGTATCGACGTATTGTAAATGCAAACAAAGACAGCTAAAACTTTTTATTTGTTTTAATGAAAAAATGGTACCGACTAATAAGACGGTAAGAAAATGTCGCTTGTTGCTTGCAAGCTAAATGATCACACGCGGATACGCATTTTGATAAGTTAAGTGTAATGATATGTGAGAGTGCGAGCAAGCCGATCTTATTTTCACAGATAAATCTTCATTTATATAACGTACCAATGCATAAATGTTACTTTGTTTATCTTGTATACTTTTTTTCAACATGTACAATGTAATAAAAACTATGAACATAACATAAAATATTACCTTGTTGAAATTTTTATTGAAGTTTTTCAATCACATTGTTTTATCAATACAAAAAAAAATGAATTGAAATGACTTGTCAGCATTCTCATCACCAAAATATAATAGTGTAATGGTAAGGAATAAGAGATAGTAAGATTACGCGAGGAGAACGACGTCGTATTATCGCGTCTCGCATCAGGTCGGTGCCAAACAGTCGCAAAGTCCTCCCTTGGGCCTGGGAACGACTCGTCTTGACGCGACTTGACGACTTTCGGACCGTCCCGCTGCTTGTGCATCGATAACGACGATTGGCGATGATAGCGGTAAGTCGTGATGGGCAAGAACGTGTCTGAGGCGTACAAGAATGAAAAAAGAGTGTGTGTATGTGTGTGTGTGTGTGTATATATATATGCATATATATATGTTGGAGTCAAAACTCGAAGGACGTTCCTAGGATTGACTAGTTAATGCGCGTAACAACCAAGCGTCTTGGTTAAAGTCTAAATGAACATTTAAAACGTATAAAATATTTTGTTTGTATTATATACTATCGTACGTGTAAGCGGAAGAGTAGAGCCGTAAAAACCTACCCCAACCTAATCTATAGAATGTCACTGCGATAGTAGCGTATTGAAATGTATGATCAAAAAATTATTTTGATTGTTTCGCGCATTGACTAGGACGCACAATCCTAGGACTGCCCGTGCTTCAAGCTTTGATCACACACACACACACACACACACACACACACACACACACACACACACACACACACACAGAGGCACAGAGAGAGAGAGAGAGAGAGAGAGAGTGTGTGTGTGTGTGTGTGTGTGTCCGACAATTCGTGTAACATCTCTCGTAGGCAGGTAGAAAGAATAAAATTGAATCAAAAACAGTATCGATCTTTCGTTTGTGTAAGCATGACTTGTACAAGATACTCCAACAACACATGTAAATTATTAATGACTGGCGTTTGAATTTAATTTCATCATATTGTAACTTCATCATGATTCAATTGATAAGGACTTAAAAATAAAGTCAAAACGTTTTGAAACAAAACCGATCATATAAAAATAATTTTTTATTACACAACATCCTGCACTGGCTCTATATAGCCGTTGATTTAGAATATTACCTGAATCAAAAAGTTCTATATTATTCTGCAACATTCGCAATAATTATCCAGATCTTACTTAACAAATATCCGCGAATAAGCATGCATCGGGTTGTCTTATGCACGTAAGACGAATGAGTTCTATTTTGTGTCCATCTCACAGTCTTAATTGGACACAGTTCAAATCGGACATAGTTTTAATTAGACACAAGTTGAAACGGATACACGACAGTCTTAATCGGACATACTTTTAGTTAAGAAGGCGCAGGCCTTCCTCTCTGCCTACGCGTTTATAACACGAACAAAAAGAACATAAAAAAGTAGTCTTGTTTTAATACTAATGTGTTCAATTGAGACTGCGTCTAATTGGGACTGTATCCGATTGAGACTGTCGTATGCTCGTTGCTTGATGTCGATTTACACATCCTGCCGTTTTATTTTGGGTCCATCTGGAACTCACCCGCATAAGACAGTCCGGCGCGCTTCACGCGCTCACGGTGTTACTTGTAGCAACGTATGGCAAGAGCTAATATAACAGCATATATTATACCATATACATAATAAAAGGTAACCGCGCGAAGCGCGTCGGGCTGTCTTACGCGCGTAATCTTTGTTAATTAAGATCTGGGTAAGTTATTATGAATCTTACACAATGATATAAGACTTTTTGACTTAGTTTTACTCCTTCTACCTATCTACGAGAGATGTTACACCAATTATGAGACACCCTGTACACACACACACACACACACAAGATGTTCCATCTTAAACTAGCCAGTCAAGCTAGTTGACTATCTTAAGAACTGAGTTCAATGAATGCTTCAGACAAAATTTATAGTTTTGAAGGAAAATAGAGATGAAAGATGTGATCTTAAATTTTACCTATAATTATTTGTGAAAGTCACATAAAATTAATTCTCGTTTTTTTCAGTAGAAAGTGATAATTTTTATAATATATTCTGAAAAAAGACACTTAATTCTGCGTAGACAATTTTTAATGAATATATGAACTACATCCATATAGTAATAGTTTATATATAATAGTTTAAGAGCCATTTAGCAATGAAAGATGCAATTTTGCTACTTTCTATCATAATGATGTGCGCACTAATTTATATGTGTGTACACGAGTTTGCATGTGCTTGAGTCTTTGCATATAAATATGTGTAGATGTGTGGAAGTTTTTGGGACTACAATACGCGCAGACGGATGGATGGGCAAACTAAGACATAACATTCATAGTTATGATTGTCGCCGTAAGGGCCTAGCGCTAATTCGGTGCGCAGAATTTGTAGATTTATACAGAGACTAAAATTTCAATAAAGTTTAACGCATTAGATTCATTTATCTTGAGTTTCCACACGTTGTTGTACGATACAATTTGTTGTTTATTATAATTCTACAAATGTCTTCTAGTTAGCATTAATACTACTCTACAAAAACATAGTAAGATATTGAGCTTATTATTATTTGAAAGTAAATTAACAACTTATTTACCAAATAAAATTGTGGGGATTTTTTAATTCTTGGAGATTGTCATAGGCGTTAAAAGGAAAACCTACATGCGTGAACAAACTAAAAAGAACACAGCAGAGTGTGTCAATTGGATACAGTCCTAATTAGACACAATAAACGAAAATCATCAATATCATGTAGTGATATACATATATATACATATTACATATATATACATATATATACATATTACTTGTTAATATACAGGGTGTTCTATTATATTTTAAATAACGCACTAAAATATTTCGGCAGGAACTTGTTTTCGAGAAAAATGTTCTAAACAAAGTTGTAGGATTCGGAGGGAACCGCGCATTGGTGACCTTAAATCTGATCTTGACCTCAATTTTTAAGGTCATCTGGAGGTCAACTTCATTTTTTCCAATAAAAATTTCTATTTTTGGGTTACAATTTTGAGAATTTTCATATTAAGATCAGATAAGTGATCATGTCATGGGTCAAAGTGATCCCAGAGGTCATTCCAAGGCCAAATAAACTTTCTATTTAAATCTCTGTAGTTACGCAAGTTTATAGAAATCGTTAACTACAAAAGTTACTAAGTTCAAATGGAGTCGTTTAATGGTAACCTTGACTTTGATCTTGAGGTTCCATTTCAAGGCCATTCCAAAGTTAAAGTGATTTCTTCAAATAGAGATCAATATTTTTGACTCTAGAAATGGGAAGAAAGAAAAATGTTTACATTGTTATGTTATGGGGTCAAAGTAACCTCTAGGGTCATTCTAAACTTTGGTCAAATCTCAGACTTGTCCCTCTAGCAAAGGCAAGACCTGGGCTGGTCCAGTCAGCTAAGGCAAAACCCGACTTGGTCTAGCAAGTTAAGACAAAACTGGGGCTACGTTAACAGTCAATTCATGTAGATTTAACAAAATTCTTAATAATTAGGCTGTGGACGATCATTAACTTTATTTCATCTGGTTCAAATACACCTCCATTATTGTTAGACATAATTGAATCCGGCGCTTAAAATTGTCAACAAATTGTCAGGTGATAAAAGAACATTTCTTGGAATGTTCTTGCAAGCATTCGTTATTCTCTGCATCTTATTCTCCTTCGTTGTAGGTCTACTGTTACTTTGACCCTATAACATAACATTATAAAAATTTTCCTGTCTTCTCATTTTCAAAGTCAAAAATATAAGTCTTTATTTGAAGAAATCACTTTGACTTTGGAATGACCTTGAAATAGAACCCCAAAGTCAAGATCAAGGTCAATGTCAATGTCAAGATCACCATTAAGTGTCAAATGTCTCCATTTAAATTTAGTAACTTTCGATAGTTAATCGTTTTTCTAAACGTGCGTAACTACAAAGATTAAAAAATGGAAAGTTTATTTGACTTTGGAATGACCTCTGGGATCACTTTGACCCATGACATGACTACTTATTCAAACATAAAATTTTTCGTTTTTTTAATTTCCGAGATGAAAAATAGAAATTTCTATTTAAAAAAATGAAGTGATCTCTAGATAACCTTAATGATTGAGGTCAAGATCAAATTTAAGGTCACTAATGGATAGCCCCTCCGAATCCAATAAGTTTTAATTTTATAGAACATTTTTTTCGAAAACAAGTTTCTAAGGAAATATCTCAGTGCGTCATTTAAAATGAAACACCTTGTATGCTGATATCATAGATTGACGTAGATTGGATTAGGTTAGATTTTCTCAGGAAGAAAATGCAAAAAGAAAAGTTTTGTTTCTCCTCCGCCTACATGTGTACGACATGGTGATGTAAACAAAAAGGATATAAGGAAACTAATAGAAAAACTAAAGAAAAACTAATTTTGTTTTAATACTTTTTGTAGAAAACAAATGATATGATTTTTGTTTGAGGTTTTTCGTTGAAAACAAATGATATGTTTCTAAAACATTTTTGGTAACAACTTTTTAATGAACAACAAGCAAAAGTTAAGGCTTGCTTTTATTATTGTTATTCAGAAAAATTATCTTTAGAATATATCGGAATTTCCTTCTTATGTTTGATTGCCATTGTGTCTAATTAGATCTATTAGATGTACGTTGCAGAATGTATTTGATTCAGATCGTGTCCGTTTGGGATTGAGGTTAATTGGGAAACTCTTTCATGTCCGATTGGTTCTGTGTACATCTGGAACTCACTTGGCGTTATAGGACAGGGACTGAATACTGGTATATTTTGTGGTATCGGTATTATATCGATATTTATTTCCATATTATTGTAATATAACCGCTATTTAGTAAATTAATTTTAATATTGGTAAGACGGTCGCGCTGTTATTTTTATTCATGCTTTACCGGTATTTGATATCCATACCGGTAAAAATACCACAATATATACCAATATAATAGCGGTATTGTTAAAAAAGAATAAACGAAACTTATATTGATATAATACCCAGTCAGAAATACCTTGTCGAATCGACGTCGATTCGACGTCGATTATACTAGTCGATCGACGGTTGAAATTTGTAGTCGATTCGACTTAAAAATGGACACGAATTTCGACCAATTATTGACAAGTCGATTTGATATCGATATTATGTGCTATATAT
>NW_018020866.1:52724-55221 GCF_002006095.1 Pseudomyrmex gracilis | reverse complement strand
AATATCGATATCAAATCGACTTGTCAATAATTGGTCGAAATTCGTGTCCATTTTTAAGTCGAATCGACTACAAATTTCAACCGTCGATCGACTAGTATAATCGACGTCGAATCGACGTCGATTCGACAAGGTATTTCTGACTGGGATAGTTTATCGATACAGTAGTTATATAATACCGGTATATACAAGGTGTCTGAAAAATGTTGACACAGCTGAAGTGTGAAGATAGATTGGATTAATTTGAACCAAAAAGTCATGTATCATTTTGCAAAATTTGCAATAAATATGGAATGATTAATTAATACATGTAAACCAATGAGCGTGTGAAAAGGGATGGTCTGAACTCTGTAAGCGTGTATGATTTTCAGTTGTAAAACTCAGCTGATCGCAAAAAGCTATGTTACTCGCCACTTGCTTGTTTGCTCCGTTTCTTTATCTCTTAAGAGATTGCATGAAGTAAGCCATTTTTCTTTACACCTGAAAATCATACATGCTTACAGAGTTCGAACTATCGCTTACTATACGCTTATTGGATCGCATTTATTAATTACTTACTCAATAACTATTGCGAATTTTGCAAAATGGTACACTTTTTGGTTAAGATTACTCGAATCTATCTTTACACTTTGGCTTTTTCAAAGTTTTTTAAACATCCTGTATATATACAAGATGTATAAAAAGTACCACAAAAAATCTCAAAAACGAAGCATTTTACGAAAAAGTGTTTTAGACAAAAGTTATAGAGTTTTAAAGAATCTATTTACTGATCTTATCAGAGTTTGATCTTGAATGACATTGCCAAGATCAGAACAAGGTCACCTTGAATGTTTTAAATAGAATACTCTATTGTTTATTGCTGAATTTTGTAGCTTAATTTAAGCGCTTTCCAAAACACTATAATAAAATTTATTTTCATTAAGTACTTTTTGACTTATGAGGATTGAATATTAAAGTATCGCCGGTATTATCTACATATTGACGTTACCATTTATTTCAAATATTTCTTTATCCAAAAAAACTATGTTGAATAGAAAGTTAAGTTCTTTGTGCATCAACTTTTTGCATCATGAGCTCACACAATTCGTTTTGATCAAAATCATCTTTGTAAAAGAAGTACCGGCGATACTGTAATATTCAATCTTTATCACTCAAAAAGTACTTCATGAAAATAAACTTTATTATAGTGTTTTGAAAAGCTCTTGAATTAAGCTAAGAATCTGCAATAACAATTAGGGAGTTCTATTTTAAAAAGTCGATGTGTCCTTGACCTGACCGTGGTGACACCACCCAAGGTCACACTGATACAATCAGTAAATAGATCCTTTTAAATCCTACAACTTTTATCTAAAACACTTTTTTGTGAAATGCCTAATTTTTGAGATTTTTTCGCGGTACCAATATTTTTTATATACCTTATATATAAACATATATATTCAAAAGTATGTCAATAATACAGCTGAAAAATGATCGGTTTTCATCTAGTTTGAATTTATTTTGGACTTTCATGGAAATTTTTCTATATGCTCCCAAATTAACCTTTATTTAGATAGCACAATGATATTTTAAAAAACCATATTAAAAAACGTACCAGAAACATATTAAAAACATTAAAAACATAGGTATTGGACGTTTTATACATATTTAAAGTGTTCAGATTATATCCTCAGACATTTTTAGGATATTTTAAAGACGTCCAGTCTTACTTTTCTGGACATTTTAAAATTGTTTATTTTAAGTACATAATGAACCACTAATAGATCTAACCAAACCGTTATTTTCAATTCAAATAAACACATAAGATAGTAACAAATACACTTAAATTTACATTAAAAATGAGTAACATATTTAAGTAAGGGAGAACGTCAGCGAGTCGGACCGATCGCTTCACTTACAAGAAAAAATGATATTTCTAACCATGTATTTGGTAGTATATTAGATTTTTTAACACAAATATACCGCCAAATACATGTGATTAGAGATATCATTCTTTCTTGTAATTGAGATGATCGATTCGACCCGTTGACCATTGTGCTCCATTCTCATATAACACAGCCACACAAAAAAAATTTTTGGTTCTGACCTGGGGGTCTGATAATACTTATTATATGTTTTTGGGGTCTCTGAATCCGAATCTGAGGTCTATTTTGTCCTATCAGATCAGGATTTGTTCATAACCTTAAAAAAACTCATGAAATCACATACAAAAATTTTTTTTCTGATTTCGGGTCTGACAATTTCTATTATAGTGTCGTTGATTCCGAATCCGTTGTTTATTTAGCCTCATCAGATCATGATTCTTCCATAACCTCAAGAAACCGATGATTCAAGCTATTAAACGCACATTGAATTTCTAAGAATTGAAGTAAAATAAAAAAATTCAAGCTCCTAAGCCTCAGAACTCGTCTAACTCTTTAATCAAGCTCACCATATCTCTTAATAACCCAGTGTAATAACTACGTGTATTCAAAATCTATATCATGTCTATAATCGCACAACT
>NW_018020866.1:21658-50389 GCF_002006095.1 Pseudomyrmex gracilis | reverse complement strand
AATATAAATATATTGAATGTTTATTTGTTAGAACAATATTTTCAGATTTGTTTTTTTTACTAAAACACGCTTCAAGTGTGCGATATTTCCACTATCGCACGTTCCAACGTACGATATCCCAAAATCGCACGCTGAAGCAGAATAATCAAACGAAGTGTGAAATCAGCTGTTTTCTACAATCAAAACTATTGCGCAAAGTGGCATATTTCGGGCATGTGTGATGAAAAATATAGAAGGAATTATCTGACCCGAAATCAGAAAAAAATTTTTTATATGTGGTTTCATGAGTTTTTTTGAGGTTATGAACAAATCCTGATCTGATAGGACAAAACAGACCTCAGATTCGGATTCAGTGACCCCAAAAACATATAGTAGGCATAGTCAGACCCCCAGGTCAGAACCAAAAATTTTTTTTGTGTGGCTGTGTAATTAATATGTCAACCTATTTAAAAATAAAAATAAATTTAAAGTAGGTAATGCAGCTTTACAAAGTATCTCAGAATTTACCGACACGGAATACATAACATGATTGTATGTGTCAGAAAAAGCAACTTTTTTCTCTGGCAGAAAAACAGAACTCAAAAAACTTAAAGTAAGTAAAATCATTAATCTTATGCTCAACTACTGCACTATCAAATTAATTAGTATTTAGTTCTACAAAACTGAAGAATATTGCGCAGCACGTATATCAAAACACAATGGTTATAAGATGAACATTTTTAAAACATTCAAATGTAACTACACTTTATACGTTCAATACTATACATTCTTAAAACACATATAATGTGTATAGACGTTTTGACTCAATAAAACCAAAATTTGGACGTCGTGTGGATGTTGTGTGCTGTCTGGGTTTTAAGTAGAATACTCAAAGTAGATATATCTCATACAATTTTGATTGAAAATTCCATGTAAATTCCAAAAATGGTTTCGTGTATACATATTTTTACACATATTGCTTGCTATATAGTTTTTAAAAATTGACTATACTAATCAATAATAATATTGTAACAAAAAATTGGTTCGCGTTGTAAAAATGTACTTTAAATTATATTTAATAATACTAACAATAAGAGAACTATTTTTATTTATTGTTGCAGGTACGTTGCATTGCAATATTTTTAACAAAATAATAATTTAAATAAATAATAAATAAAATATGTAAGCTTGAGAATAAGTAGATAAAAATAATTACATTTTAGTAAGGAACCAGTAGTCTCGCGGCCTGAATGTAGGGGATGCAAATATGAAGGTTTCCCGAGTTCAAATCCAACCATCACTTTAGGATTTTTTCCGGGCACTTTTCATTGAGTTAATCAATTGATCGGCGAACTGAATTGGACCTCCAAAGATTAATTCAAGAAAAATCTCGAATTAATTCCTTCCCACAAAGCGAAATGCTCCCCAACTATCGGTTTTTTTTTTCTAATAAGAAATCTTTGATTCTAGATAGAAAGAGCTTCTATATAACTTCTAATTATAGAATTTTCTAATTATAGAACTTCTCTTTAGATTTTAAATTGCAAAGCAGTTTTACTTGAAATCAATATCGAATTTCTACAGAGAACCAAAAATATTTTTTAAAAATCTAACTAATTTCCGAATAGATCCTAAACAAATTTCTATGTGGGTCATAATAGGTTCAAGATAATCCAAAGTAAAAATCCAAAATATGTTTGAGAACAGTCTTATTTTGGATGTTATCATGAAATCCAAAGTTGTGTCAAACATACATGCTATGGATGTCTATCAGACTTCCGATGAACCTTTTTTGGACTAAAAATGGATGTTGACGTCCAAAAATAAACGTTCATTGAACATCCATTTAACGTCCATCTGGTAATATCGGTATTAGTAATACCGATTCAATCTTTGTTATAGACAAAGCTTCTCGTTTACCGGAAAAAATTTTCTGAACGGGACTATCATTCCAACACATTGGGCAATACGTTTAACTGAAATGATAATGCGTAGGCGTGTTCAGACTACCCAGAAATACAGCTAATGACGATAATTTCTGAGTTATCACCGTTTTTGCATTGCTCATCATTAACTCTACATAAGTTTAAGAGAAATTGAAAAACTCAAGGTATTCCACATAGTATAGCAAATAGAATTTTGAGAAATCATTTTTATTCTTATCATATAACTCTCGCACAGGCTGTTGTCAAACTAGACATATAACAAAAATTAAATTTTTATAGTTGGACGCAACACAGATTGAGAATTGATCCATATGTTTTTACATTTCTACTATTTAATGACAAGACTACTTTTTACAATACAAGTCAATTAAATTATCACAATTGTCATTACTGCCCGTGAAAGTCTTTATTAGCATAGACAAATCGATTTCCAAAATCTTTGAAGTCTGAACGTCTAGTATGAATTAGTGAATGACTATTATAGGGCTTTATTTTTTTCACAGAATAGTAAATGCTAGAAGACATCTTCGCTTCTTGTAAAATAAATTACCTTCTTCTAAAAAATTACAAAAATAATAATTTAAATAATGATTTACATACTAGACAACAAATGTAATATCAGCATAATGCGCTTTACTTCGTTGTGGATGAAACATGGATGAATATTTTGATTAGATATTTTCCAATAGACGGATAGGTCATAAAGGATTAATAATGTAGGCACCTCGATTACTGGATTTAGCATCATCTGATCTCTTTTTAGGAAGATTTATTATATTAAAAATATCGGTTTTGCTCAACAATCAATCACAAAAAATAATATGAAAAGCCTGTATATGTCTGCAAAACTATTTGCTGGAAAGTTTTGCTTTGAACTGTAGATAATTTTAAAATACAAATTCGCCTGTGCACAAGAAAACAAAGAAATATTTTTGAACATTTGACTTCTGATTAGACATTTGCACACACGTGAAAGAAAACTCACGCTAATAAAGCATGAAAAAAACTAAATATTCATCACAAAAAAACTAAATATTCGTGATGTCCTCGTCGTTGATACTAAATAATGATAAAGACGGAAACACACATATACACATATTCATACGCAGACCCAAACACTCATACATGCATACACACATGAAGTAGCGCGCATAATTGTAAAATGTAAACAAAATTGCATTTTTTATTGCTATAAAGTTATTAAATATGAAACTTAACAAATATCAAATGATACATATATGTTCTAGTCGTCGACTGGAACAGACCGCAAAGAGATAACGGCTCAAGATTGAGTACGTGTGAAAAGGTAATACTTTGTCAATACTGTAACAATTTGTTTTCTTAAAACTCACTTTTGTAAAAAATGATTTACATTTCAACTTTACAAATCTCTCTCTCTCTCTCTCTCTCTCTCTCTCTTTCTGTGTGCGTGTATGTGTGTATATATGTACACATATTTGTCAAGTTTTACACTTAATAACCCAATAATTAACTCTTAACTATTCGACATAGTTTATACATGCAATAAAGATTTTTTAAACAAGATTGAACCTTTTTTTTCATGATTTGTTAAAAAAATATAACTTTCTGTTTAAAAACAACAAGAATGATCTTTATATGACCTTGACAAATGACCATAGTTACAATTTGAGATTATCATTTCCTTCTTAACTTTTAGACCGCTGCAAAAACCTCTTTTGGGGCTTTGATATTTCTATATTTCTAAGGTATTCAATTGATTGTAAGAATACCAATTAATACATATATACGTAGTAAATATACAGTCTATTTGTTTGTATATATATGTATATGTAAACACGTGTGTTTATTTATATTTGCCAAATACCAATTACAGTAATATTTTTTAGTTAATCATAAATTCATTTAAAAAATATTTCGCTTATTTTACTCTGCGCGCGCGCAAATGGGAGTCAATTACTGTACGATTCTATCATTCGGATTGTGTCAACAGAAGAATAAAAATTATAAGATATGTGAAATATAAAAAATATATAACTACTGTGTGAATAATGCGCAGAAATGGGAAATTTTTCTCCATTCATTCTACGCTATTTTTCAATAGAAGCCTTACATTTATATCGTTAGTATTATTCAGAAGTTCAAACTTTCACAGATTTACACTCAAAATTGGTAACCAGAAATTAAAATATGACAATTTTCAGAAAAAAAGTTTTGCCATACGTGATTTCTGTTTTCCGTCGCAAAAGCCCCGTTTGGAGCTTCATACAACCTCGGAATTCTACGTAACGTGTATGTTATTAATGTACACGATATGTTTGAAAACAAAAATACACTATTTTAATAGAAAAATGCCGGCGGTCTTAAGGTTAAAACTCTATAAAGTTTGTTTAAAACAATTTAGTCTGCCAGACTCAGTTTTGAGGATATTTAACTAGCTAGTTTAAAATCTTTAAAATAGGATCTATACGTACACACACACACACACACACACATATCGTCATTTGAGAATTAGTGATTTATATCTATATATATAAATGTTTGTGAAAATATTACACACTAGCACTCAGATTACGACACACATATACACAATGTATCTGTATCTCACCAAAACTCCGGCAACATTTAAATATCTTAAAAATAAGTACACAAAGAAATAATTTTGTACAAACATGGTTTTGAAAAAATTTGTAAAATATATAACATATTGATATATTTAACTGTACTACACATTTGACTTTGTAATGCGTTATCAAAGTTTGGTCACGATCACATAAAAGTTTTCAAATTGCAACTTCTAGTTTTTTTAGATCTTGATAGCTAGTGTCAAAAGTTTTTCATAACACTAATATAATGTTTATTTTCATTAAAGTTTATGCAAGTTATGGATTTTAAAAATAATTTACCGCTAACATTAGTTTTATCTAAGATGCATAATCAAGTGGAAGTTACGCAAACGGTTTTACACATTTCTGTGCGTGTGCATGTGTGTAAGTTTATATGTGCGCTCGCGCGCATGTGTAAGAACTAAAATGAAGACAGTTCGTAATTTTTGCGGTAAATTCTACGACTCTAAACTGTTTTTGTTGTGATAATATTTTTTACTTTATTAAATGTTTGAAGTTTTCTCTCTTTCTCTTTCTCTGATCGCATAAAAAGCAATTTAAGGATGTCAATTTGACAATGTGTCGTATATTTATAAAACTTCTCTAGAACATTTTGTAACTTGTCCTATATTATTTATATTGCAACGTATATTAGATGTTATTGGTGCAACACATATTAAACATTGCATCATCAATAACAATTATAAAATTTGTAAAATGTTTTGGACAATTTTTATGAACGTATGGCATATTGTCAAACTTTTGATGGCGATTAGAAGATTACAAACATCTGATAAATTTAAAAAATATTACTACGGAGAAAGTTTAATGTTGTAA
Source organism: Pseudomyrmex gracilis (assembly GCF_002006095.1). Taxonomy (NCBI): domain Eukaryota; kingdom Metazoa; phylum Arthropoda; class Insecta; order Hymenoptera; family Formicidae; genus Pseudomyrmex; species Pseudomyrmex gracilis. Next base: position 45,042 of record NW_018020866.1, on the reverse strand, counting down.
AACACTGCAAAACTAATGAACTGTGAAATATTCATCTCATGTCAGTTCTTACATATACGTGCACACGTACGCGCGTGCGCGTACACACACACACACTCATACAAAATCGACCACACAACCTCTATCTGGTTGTATATCTTAAATGAAACTTGACTTTAATAACGCATTACAAAATCACATTTTTAATACCATTAAATACATCAATATGAATTATATAATTTCTGTCTACACCATTTTTCTATAAAATTATTTGTTTTTGAGATATTTGACCGGACTTTTGGAACACACTGTATTTTAAGCAACTGTTTACATTTAATGAATGATAGCTGAAATGATAGTGGAAATACCTATATTAAATATATTAAATCTATATTATTATACATGTATATACGTACATATGTATGTATATCTGAGAATTATACAGTATGTATGTATATCTGAGAATGATACATATAAATGTATATGTATAAATATATACTTTACATATAAAAAGTTATTCTATATGTAGATATATACATATGTATACATTATCTGCACAAAAGAGTAAAAATGTGTTACAGTATATAACAATGTCGTGTAATTAATATACCATAAATATTTAACCCTCGACTACTCCACGTATTTTGACTCCCATACATACCCCACCTGAATCAAAATGAGACAACTGATTTTCTTGTATCTTCCGTAGGACTATTGAAATAGTTTGGTACCTTCTTAAGGTTTTTTAATAAAAAAACCGTATACTTAGATTGACCAAAAAAGTTTTTTACGTTTTCTTTTTATCAATAGAAAATGATTTTAACAAAAGTTTTAAGACATGTTTTTTTAAGTAATTCTGTAATTTAAAAAGAGTTAAAAAGACTTTTTTAATGTAAGACTTATACTACAAGAAAAAATTGGTACTATAACAATCCGTTTCAAAAAATTGATATTTTACTAGGGTTAGAGAGAGAAGGATAAATTTTTCTTCTTGACAGTCTCTACTCGCTATTTCGCGGACTGAAGCTAGCTACAAGCTAGGTATATATTATTCTACTTTTTTCCATTCTCCGGTTCAGATCCGCTCTTCTACATAGAAATGGCGTGATATAAAAAGCATTGTTCCCTTTTGACCCTTGTGAAATACCTGAGAGTTAATAAAATGTATATGATATATTAAGAAGAAACAAAGACAAAATATTTAATATATAAATATAAAAGTTGTTCACGGAGCGAACCAAAAGTCTCGCACAGCCCGATATCGATTCAACGTGTTTTGGCAGCTTCCGGTATGTCAAAACTCGTCTGAATGTTGTCAATGATCACTTTCTCTTTCGCGTTTATACACACTGAGATTATTTAAAATTGATTTTTTAACTTTTTTCCATTTTTTAAATGTAATCTTCAGATTTCTTTTTGCATTTTTCATATTCATTACGTGATATCGCAAGAAGTAAACTTTACGAGAGCTTCTCTTCTAACAAGGGAAGGCTGCGAACCCGGACTCTTGGATTTCAATGAAGTTTTGTGAATATGTAGAGAACCTTACACACACACACACACACACACACACACACACACACACACACACACACACACACACACACACAAAATATAGAACTAATGGTATGCACAATTCGTGCCCGTTTTTACTTTAAAGGTACGATTTTTGATTTTAAAGATAAAAAGGCGCGTACACTTTTTGCGTATATCTCTTAAAGTATAAGAGATACAGAAAAATGTTTAAAGCAAAAGTTTTACAACAAAGTAATTACTACAAAATGACATAAACCAAAATAAGAAAGAAGTTTTGTCTATTGAAAAATAAATTTGTTTGTGTTGTTTAAAAATACAATATATGATGTATTTTTGTAATAATAAAAAAAACGAATATTTTCCTGAATTCAATCATATATATATTTTTTACGATACATTGTTTTATAATGCATTTACATGTCAGAAATACAATATTTATAAAACATGTTTTTAATGAGTATCATTTTTGTAAAAATTATCGACAATAGAATATTGTAAGCGATTTCTGTACTAGACCACGTCTAAGGTGGCAACCCTGAAAGTCACTAGAATTTGGCAGCGAGCGATCACTCGTGAATCAGGCAAAAGTCACGTGTCTGAAAAGGAATTCGAAAATATCGAGAAGGTTCGGAATCGGTAGCTAGCTGAAAAAAAAACCGCGAAAGGGCACTCTCAGGGCAAAAGTCGAGCTGTGCGGTTGCCGAGAGCCGTCGTTAGTCATATATATAAAGTGATTCACTACGTTTCGGTTGTATTCATATAAGAGATTGTTCTCGCCACTGTTAAGAAGTGCAATCGAGTAATTATAATAAATCTCTATATTGTAACACAAGAACTGAGAGTCATTTATTCGGATTTTCCCGCGCGAGTCCGTTGATAACAAACAGTCGTGCCGGTATTCTGCGCAGTTAGCAAGGTCAAAGGTGTTGATCCGCGACGGGCTAACAGCTTCGATCAAGAAGAATTATTTCGTCGAGAAGAAGTCGTACAAACGAACGACCGATATCGAAAATAACTTACAATATATAATGTTACACACACACGCACACACACATAGAATGAAAAATACTAGACGTTGAAAATAGAGACGTTGGAAAAATTGTATCTAATAATAACGACAAAAGAATTATATTACTGCAAATAATAATAAAGAATATATTGAAATATATGTTCATAATAAACTTACACCATACTACCTTGATATTATGTATATCTGATTTTTAATTTTATTATTATATCACATTTTAACGTTGTATTGTTATTTCATCTGCTTAATTCTATATTTTTACGTATTAATATACAGGTCAGACGAGAATATATAAATGTCAAATGTGTAAACACGCGTACTAGATAAAGCGTTTTCGACATGTAAGTGCATTATAAAACAATGTATCGTGAAAAATATATATATGATTAAATTCAGAAAAATATTCCTTTTCTGTTATTATTACAAAAATATAACTGTGGCGACTACAGCCACCACCATTACCGACCGACGGCCGGCCGCGCAGTTCGAGCGCGCCGCCGCGAGCCGTAACACGGTAGTGAAAAGTGCGGCATCGTCAATATAACAGCGACGCCGAACCATATTGCCACGATCCGAAAAGTTCCGGATTGCGGAGAAAGACCAAGCGGCAGGACTACCAGCACCGGCAGACAACAAGGAGGCCAGGATCAACCCCGAGGAAGCTTCTACAACCTCGCTGGCCAAGACTCCTCAATCACCGTCGCCATAATCGGAGGTGCAAGTCCTCATTTCCCGGCTACCTTGGCAAGCCACCGGGATTCCACTACATTACCAAGGCACCGCTACGAAGCGTCACCTTGGAACCTTCCACTACGCATTTCACCGATCAGGTCCCCTAGATGATCTACGGCGCACGCTACTACGCAGACGCTATCCACTCCGTGTACACAGAGGAAATCAGGTCTCGCTCCCCGCTCTTCGACCATTATATAAGGAGCAGGAAGCGCAGAGCGATCACAGTGACTGGAAGAACCATCCTCTCCACGGAGAACACGAGCCGTCCAGACAGATATCACCGGCGAGATCCGCAGCAGAGATCACCGATCTACTGAAAGACGACGCCATCGCTCCCGCAGCCGACAGCGCTCGCCACGACGATCAAGCAGCTCACCGAGATTACGTCGAAGCAAGAAGAATTACAATCATAACCGCCGGCATCGCAGGCTCTCAAGAAAACCACTTAACACTATAACACTAAACGGTTCTTGTCAGAACCTACCTGTATATAACATTTAAATAGTTGAACAAAAAAAATATATCTTTTTGGATATCAACAAGAGCGTAATCACTAGCGCTCCCTGAGCTATCCACAGTCCCGGCTGCCTACCTCTCCTTGCTGTCTCCTTATCTGCTGCTATACGAACACGCCCATAATAACATATAGTTTTAAACAACACAAATTTATTTTTCAATAGACAAAACTTTTTTTTATGTCGTTTTGTAGCAATTAACTTGCTGTAAAATTTTTTAAACATTTTTCTGTATCTCTTGTACTTTAAGAGATATACGCAAAAAAGCGTAAGCGTCCTTTTAGCTTTGAAGTCAAAAATCATACCTTTAAAGTGAAAACGGGCACAAATTGTGTATATCGTTAGTCATATATTGTGTGTGTGTGTGTGTGTGTGTGTGTGTGTGTGTGTGTGTGTGAGGTCCTCTACATATTCACAAAACTTCATTAAAGTCCAAGAGTCCGAGATCGTGGTCTTCCCTTGTAAGAATAATTATACAATAATAATAAATTTTTAAGTACTAATGTCAATATAACATACAGAGTATTTGAAAATTTTTTAGATAATTATTCAGTATAAAAGAAGATACTCTGATTATCTTGACTTTGACATATGTCATCAAGGTCACTCTCGTGAGTAACAATCTGGAGGTTTTAGGTCGTTGCTCATTGTTCAAAAAAAGTTATGACCAAAACAAAGTTTTAAAATAAACTTTTGTTTTGCAGCACCATGTACATTTAAGAAGTAAATATGATAATTATGCAGATTAGGGGAGCCACCTCCGATTTGAATTATTTTTACATATGTTGTCAGGTCATTGTCCCGAGTAATAATGTGAAGGCTTTAGGCAGGGGTCGTTGTTTGGTACAAAGTTACAAAGGAAAGAAGTCTACTGAACAATATGCAATTTCTCGACATTTTATGTATCAATACGTGTTTTGCGTTTGTACGTGTTTGCACATGTTAGCGTTTGTTTATACGCATTGATACTGTTGTGTCCTAAAAGGTTCACATAAAAAGTTTTGTAAATGAATTCTTATTTTTCGATCCCACGTACATTTTGTTCGCGTTTAAAGCGCGTAGACAGGGAAGGAGCTGCGCCTTTCCTTAAATTCTTCATTTTTTCTTGGCGCAGCCCCCCTTGCCTACACGCTTGAAACACGAACAAAATGTACGTGGAGTTAAAAATTAAGAATTCATTCATGAAACTTCTTCCTCTTGTAACTTTTTACCAAACAACGACCTCCGCCTAAAACCTTCACATTATTACTCGGGACAATGATCTTGACAACATATGTAAAAATAATTCAAGTCGGAGATGCCTCCCCTAATCTGCATAATTACCGTAAATATTTCGTTGGTATCACACTATTGTATAGTTATGTGCAAGCAAGAAGGAGCTCCGCTTCTCTCTCTACCTCTCTAAAATTAATAAAACAAGATTACTTTTTTTATGTTGTTTGTGTTTATGTTGTAATTGTGTAAGCAGGGGAAGTAATTATATCCCTTCTCCTGCATCTCCCTCCCGGAAAAACGCGTGAAAAGTGTGTACGTGAAAGTAGCAAAAGTTATTTTAGAAGGAATGGAGAAGTAGAGGAAAGCAAAGCCTCTTCCTGCTTACACACAACACGAACATAAAGAACATAAGAAAAGTAGTCTGAACTATAATACTTTTGGAAGAGCAGAAACCCAAGCATCTTATCAAGCTTATTGAACGTGTTCAATATTTTATAGTCAACAATACTATTTACATAAGTGTATAACTGTATTATCGTATAATGAAACTGAGAATGTTCTCAGAAATGATAAAAAGAAGCAACTGTGTATTCTATTTCTTTATTCTACATGTCATTACTGAAAATAAAGACTATGATTTTGAAACATTTTTGTCTAATGAGTTTTTAACGAGCAATGGCTAAAATCTTTTGATTGTTACTCAAGAGAGTTTCCTTGACGACATATGTCAAGATTAAGGTAGTTAGAGCATCTTTCCCTATACTGAATAATTACCAATTTTGACACAGCCAACCTGTAAAAATAGTGTGAGTCAAACTGACAAGGGGAGACGACAACGTTGTACCAATCGATTTGGACGAAAGAAGGAAATAGGTTCGATAAAGGAGGTTTTCGGTCTATTTTTTTTTGGTAAAAAAATTGAAATAAATTTTTTTACAATCAACTAACAATAATAAGTCGAATACATCCTAAACGTACCACTTTCATCCCCCTTATTCCCCCCCGCCACTCTCTCAAATACTGAAAATGTCATGACTTGCTTACAGCATTTTTGGAAAAATTCGGCGCATTCAAACTTGTATTTACTTAATAAAATACACAACTCTCTATTAACTACCATAACCTCAAAACCTCTTAATCCCGAAAACCGATAACCTTAAAACCCCATGATCTCAAAGCCACATAACCTCAAAATCCTGATAACCCCATAACCTCTTAAAAACTACACTCTTTAATCTCTTCACCCCATAAACTCAAAATCTCATAACTTAATAATTTAAAAACCCCATGACCGCATAACCTCAAAACCTCATAACCTGAAAACCTTATAACCCCATAACCCGAAAACCCCAATAACCCAATAATTCGTTAATTCTCTAACACTTTAATTTTTTAATCTCGTTATTGGGGTTTTCAAATTATGAAGTTATAGAGTGTTCAAGTTATAGGATGTTGAGGTTATGCGGTTATGGTTTTGAGATTATGGAATCATGAGGTTTTGAGTTTATGGGGTAAAGGAATTAAAAAATGTAGTTTTTAAGGAGTTATATATGGAGTTATTGGGATTTTGAGGTTATGTGGCTTTAAGATCATGAGGTTTTGAGGTTATTTGGTTTCGGGGTTAAGAGGTTTTGAGATTATGGTACTTAATAAGAAGTTGATAGTGTATTTTATTAAGCAAATACAAGTTTGAATGCGCCGAATCTCCTCAAAAATGCTGTGAGCAAGTTATGACATTTTCAGTATTTGAGAGGGTGGCGGGGGAGAACTAGGGGAATAAGAGTGGACCGTTTAAAGTGTAATCGACTTATTATTGTTAGTTGATTGTAAAAAAATTTATTTCAATTTTTTTACCAAAAAATAAAATAGACCGCAAACCTCTCTTATCGACCCTCCTCTTTTATAGGACCGATAGATGACTATGTAGAGTATTGCAAGGTAAAGTGATAAGACGCATTACTCAAGCATTCGCGAGAAAATCGAATTTGCAAAATTTCGAGTTACTTTGTAAGAACATTAAATAGATCGTTTAATCGGAGAGCGCGTAGCGTACTAGGTCAGTAATGTTGACGCTGCTGGTTCGAGTCTTGATATACTTTTTTTTCTTCTCAAAATTCTATAATATAATCTAAATGTAAGTAATTTGTTTATTCTAAATGTAAGTAACAATTTTTTTTATTTATTGCATGTTATAAAAGTGCATTGTTTTGCATAAACATTCTGTGATTCAAAAAATACGGTAAAAATAAATAGATTATTACTAATTGTGTGTTTTTAAAAAGCGAATAAATGATTGTACGCAAAAATATACGCAACATGTTTTATTTATTGAAACTAGATGGGACAATATGTAATGCAGAATGATATTTGTCATAAAAACAAGTAAAACAATAATTTTCACGACAGTGTGCATATCGTATGAACGCTGCATTTTTACATTCACATGGTTTCTTTAAAAAGAACATCAGTCAGCAGTACGTCTAAATTATTACTCACAATCGGCATTAGCAGAACACTATTTGGAAACTGGTCACAAAATTATGTTTGACCAAACCCAAGTACTAAACAAAACTAGGGCTTACTTTCCTAGAAAGTATATGGAATTTCTGGAGATATACAAACATCCAAACATTTTCAATAGAGACAATGGACATATGACTAGTTCACTATGGCATTCCATCTTGCCATAACACATTCTCCCCTCCTTCTTACTATTCCACTCCTCTTCCACCACACCCTTCCCACTCCAATCTAGCGCTATAAAAAGGGACACCTGACCAAGAGCATCTCAGTATCAGGCTGCTCTTTAAACTCTGATGAAATGAGCTGTAATGTTTACGAAACGTCGGTATAAAAATGACACTAACGCGGTTCAAACCCGAAAAAAAATCTTTGTATGTTAATACTACACACCGCGAAAGCATCAAATATCAGATTAAGTGTAACAATACTTTTCACGACAGTGTGCACATTGTATGAACGCTGCATTTTTACATTCACATGGTTTCTTTAAAATATCTATAGAAAAACATACTTTGTTGACAATCATAAATATCTTTCTCTCGTTTGTTAATTTAAAAGCAAACTATGCATATTGTAACATATTTCAAAACCTCGGGGCGGACATTTATGAATGTCAACGAAATATGTTTTTCTATAGATATTTTAAAGAAACCATGTGAATGTAAAAATGCAGCGTTCATACGATATGCACACTGTCGTGAAAATTATTGTTTTACTTGTTTTTATGACAAATATCATTCTGCATTATGTATTGTCCCATCTAGTTTCAATAAATAAACCATGTTGCGTATATTTTTACATGTTGCGTACAATTATTTATCCGCTTTTTAAAAAAACACAATTAATAATTAGTAATAATATATTTATTTTTAGTGTATGTTTTAAATCACAAATTTTTTATGCAAAACAATGCACTTTATAACATGCAATAAATAAAAAAAACGTATTACTTACATTTAAATTATACTGTAAAATTTTGAAAAAAAAGAAGTATATCCAGACTCGAACCAGCAGCGTCAACACTACTAACCTAGTACGCTATCGCTACGCTACCCGCTTTTCGACTAAACGGTCTATTTAATATCCTTATAAGGTAACTCGAAATTTTCAAATTCGATTTTCTCGCAAATGCTTGAGTAGTATGTCTTATTATTTTACTCTGCAATACTCCACATAGTCATCTATCGATCCTATAAATTTCGTCCAAATCGATTGGTACAACGTCGTAGTCTCCCCTTGTGAACTAAAAAGTCATTTACTAGGTTGCAAAATTTGAACAATTTCTTAAGTTATTAAGTAATGAATATAAATTAATGGGTGTGTGAAAAGCGAGACTTCAAATTCTGCAGACATATGAAGGCCACGGGAGAAGAACTTTATAAGTCACATTTTTGTGATTTTATAAAAGAGAACGATTTTGAAATTCAAAACGTTTACTTGTATTTCTGTATACATGTTTTATAAAAATGCTCATATCTCGGAAACTGTCAAGAATTTCTCTCTCTTGCTTTGGATAATTTAAATATTAAAATACTCTATTTTAACTATCAAAAATAACATACTCTATTTTAATTATAAAAACTAACATCAAAAATCAGAAAATCGAAAAATAGACTTTTCCAAGGAGAACAAGAAGTCATGAAAAATGACGTCATTTTGATCTCAAAAGATCAGTATTTCGTCAAGAAGTCAAAATAATAAATTCAAAATAACGTCATAATGACCTTTGTGCAATAACTTTGTTAGCATAAAAAGGTTGTACGTTTTTTTCGTATCTCATCATCTCATCAATTTTTTTTCGTATCTTTACAGTCTTTCAGCATAGTCTAACTCGGGCTAAAAATCGTGCGTGAGACTTTTTACGTTCTTCATGTCCATATTTTTTTTCTCTTTTCCCTCTTTGGTAATCGAGATTCTCAACGCAATAGATTGAAATTTAGCGGATCATTATACTCAGCAAATTAAGTTAATTTACGAGTTAGACATACGTTCAAAATTCGAAGTCCCTATTTAAATATTTCTTAACTATTTTGCAGTGCACAAAAGCATTGAAATCTTATATTTGTACTTGACCGGTTCCGACATAAGTTACCGATTACGACTTTTGAAAAGCAACCCTTACGGCTGTTTCACCATAAGGTAAATGATGTACAGTACACTTTCTTAATAATGCCGAGATGGGCGGTGAGGGAAAGAGTTTTCCAAGAAAGTCGGTACTCACCACGCTCATCCGTTCTCTATACTGCCACCGTAACCGTAGATTCTTCATTTGTAAGTTTGAATGTTTAAAAGAGTGATATTTGACGAGTTATCATTTTCTATCAGATCGATAGAAAATCGATTCTATCAGATTTTCTATCAATACGAGTTAAGTATTTAGATACATAAGAAGTATTTTTTCAGAGAAAGAGAATAGCATCGAGAAAACAGAAAAATGTGGGGATTGCAACATTGTCATCTCCATCACAATCAAGTGAAAAAGAGAATATCGGTGTTGTAAAAAAATTGCGCATGTGATATTCATTACTAATCTCACAAAAATTTATTGATAAACAATTGGTTCTTCCTATTTTTATCCATTGATGTATCGGATGCATTTTGAATAGCAATATCGTCTAGAAAGCACAGAAAAAAATTTTGATGAGAGAACGGCAGTATTCAGAAGGTATAAACTTGATCACAGCCTTGTCAAACTTATCCAACTGGAGAAGGAAACGCTCGAGCGAGAAATAGGGAAACGGCAGTATTCAGAGTGGCATTATTGAGAAAGTGTACTGTAAGTGCCGTATGACCGCACGCTATAACCTTGATGTTGTCTAGTGACAAAAAAATAATGTCAAAATCTCGTCATATTTTTTACCAGTTTGAAGTCATTTTGACGTTTTCGTGACTTTTTGTTCTCTTTGAGTATCAAATTCTTCTTCTGTGATTTTTATATATAATTTACAGTAATAAAAAACCAATGACTTACGTCATGCAATGTTCTAGTAGCGAGAGGCAGAGCAAATAAGCGCAAGCGGTAAGTGACATTAGCTTCTTCGATCAGCTAAAGAGTGACTCCAAAAAGAGATAAAATTTTGCCCGTTTTAGGGTTTTTGAATTTTGAACCAAACTGTGTTCTAAATTAGGGCCTCTCAAACTGTGGGTCGCGACTCTCTTGGTAGTCGCGTAACAGAATTGTGGGGGTCGCGAAAACTTTGGCAAATTGTTGGCAATTGTTTGTTGAGTATTTCTTCAACTTACAATGTTATGTGTCAAATTCTCAAATATTGATAACCAAAGATAATTATAAAAAGCATTTTGATTTGACATTAAAAACATTTAATTAAAGTCAAAAATCATGTTATAATTATATAATAGTTATAATATGTAGAATAGAGTAATAAAACGTTTGTACATTTTTTCTCACTGTTCAGTTTTTGTACTGTATTTATCAGGCAATGGTCTTCGTGCCGATCGCTTTTGATTGTTTCGAGCACGCCGTTTATTTCACTCAAACACATCTCTTTTTCTTTGCTCATTTGAAATTGCAGAAGTCATTTGTTGAACTGAGGACTCGTAGAGTTTTTGTTAGTTTAAAGTAAAGAGTCGAACAGTATTATCAGAGTTTTCTGAAGTTTCTATTGTTCATTATCTAAAGTTTGTTTTTATATATTTTACTGAATTAGCGAATGTTTTATTAGTGTAACTTTTAATCTCAAATAAGTGTTTTAATTTTAAAAGTAGTGCAACATTACAAATTGTAGTTACATATCTTCTTCTTTTGCACTGTAAAATTTACAGAAATATACATAAGTGTTTAACTGCATTAAATAAAAAAAACTTTCTTTTTTCTGAAGTCAGTATTTCTTTGGAAAACTATTATGAAAACTGTTATATTATCTAGGGACAAAAATATTTGTAGATTATGGATAAGTGGTTACATTTAGGCAGAAAGAATAAAACTGCAGACAATAATGAGACAAAGACTTCGCTGCCAAATTGTAGTATTCAGAAAGTGACACCTAAATCAATAAAGAAAAAAAATATGACAAATCACATTTGGAATATGGATTTATTTCTAATTGTCATGATAATGTTGAACAATCTCATTGCTTAATTTGTAATACAGAGTTAGTTCCAAAAAGCATGAAATTATTCAAATTAAAATGACATGTTGTGACCGGAAAGTAGATAAATGATTAAGAAGTAGTTAAAATCACAACAATAAAGGATAAGTAATAAAGGCGGCGCAATCACGTTGGTACAACGCGATTGCGAATTAGTTGTAGTAAGTGTTCTGAGAACGGCCGGTTGCATCAAGCCGAACACAAAGCAACTCGCTTGGTCAGCTGGGTGGGCAACAAAGCCGTTTTCAANAAACGTTGTCAAAATTGAGGATGGTCGCGTTGCCCTGCGGAGCTCGCGCCGCGTCCTGGTTGGTCAGGAGACCTGACCAACAACGTACACGGATTTGTATATAAGGACCGGTAAGACGGAACTCGAGAAAAGAGTCTCCGAGTCGTCGTCTTAAGAGGGTACTGGAGCCCGGCTTGTAAACTGGATAGAGACCTGTAAACCGACGTTTTTATAACCTAAATTTCTTTATTTTTTAATTTTATTTACTGCACAACATTAAAAGAGCTTCTACAGAAGCAAATAAATATACAAAACTATATAAAGCTTTTGAAAATGGGTATATAATGCTTTTTTGAACTTGTTTTTTATTCATAATAATAGTATATGGTATCAAATACACATCATCACGAACTCAGATTTCTCTCATCAATGAGATAGTCAAATCATAATTTGAATAGCTCATTCGATTTGTTTTTGTCGTATGTTTGGCGGTAATTCAGTACAAATACGTACATAAGCTTAGAAATAATTCTACATATATGAATATATGGTGAGGTTATAGAAGAAAACTGTCTAAGAAACAATTTGTGCTGAATTTTGACATTCTAAAGCACACCAGCCAATTCTTAGCACAATTTACTTATTTCTGGAGAAGCATTTTGGATTTGATGCAGTAAATACGACACAGAATCTGATTTAAGAACGTCGGTTTACAGGTTGCTATAGTCGGTATCCAGTACCCTCTTAACAGCGTAATTAGCAGTAAGAATTTGTAAAGAAGACAGAATAAACCATTCGGAAACTCAAGGAGAGCTCTCCTCTTCTTGAGTTCCCGAATGGTTTATTCTGTCTAAGTTCTTTCTCTCGCACCTACTCGGAAATCCTAAAAGAACTTAAGTATCGCCGCGGCGGTACAACAATTGGTGGCAGCGGGATAGATCAACTCTTGGAGAAGAAAACGATCTATCCGGATTTCGAGCATACGGAAAGCGAAGAAAAAAGAGGGAAAAGAAACAACGGAGAGGGTTGCAGCGTAAATAAAAAGAAAAACACAAAAATAAAGGAAGCTCTTTGGTACATTAGTACACATAGTTGCAAGGTAACGTTGGATTCCGCTATCTGAAACAAAAAAAAACACAAGTCAGTAAAAACAATCAAGACCTTGAGGCGCGGAAGAGACAGAGAGATATATCTCAGTCTCAGGTTGCAGGCAGTAAACACTGATCTACCGCAACTAGCAGCAGACAAAACGCTTTACGTAAAGCAAAGCGGCGAAGATAGCTAGCTCAAGCAAAATTGTTTTGGCCTAAAAGCAAGGAAAAAGGTCACCGGTCCAAAGCGGGTGCGCGGACAACGACGGGAGCAACCATCGGACGGATGATCCAGGAGTCACAAGTACAAAGGCAGTGCAAGGCGGAAAAGGAAGCAGTTCGGGAAAAACAATGGGCTTCGAGAAGGCGTAGCGGCACACGACAGCAGCAGCCTAGCAGTCAGCGGGATAGCAGCGTCAGCAGAAGTTCAACGGTAGAGCAGCGTCAGCAGAAGCGGTAGAGTTAGACAGCGAGAGAATGTATCAACTACTGTAAGTCTTAGATAATTAGTTTGTAAACCGCGGAACGCGTTACAAATGTCCGGTTATTGACTACTACGGCAAATCAAACGAGAAAAGCGCACAACGCAGTCTGCACGAGCAAGTCGAGTCAGAAATTTAGCACCGGTGTGGGAACCAAGAACTGCACCAGCCGCGTTGTATCAAGGAATAAGTATAGTTAGGCGGCCTGTAGTGTTAAGTTACGACAGCGACGAAGAATTATCTCCTTATGTAATTGCCGAACGTGAGTTTTCTTTTGACTTGGATAGAAGTATTGTCGGTAGTTTACAAGATTTGGAACGCAATAGAGCTGCGGGCAACGAAACTCACAAACGCGGGTACTCGTTGGTATCATATCAAAGCAAATTGTTTAACACAAGACAGCAGGCCGAAATGAACAACGAAAGTATAGACCAAGAACTCGACGAGCAGAATATAAACCGGGCTCCTGAAGAAGTGGAACGCGAAACTTCCCAAATGCGTAGCGAGTTGACTGCGGGCGGTACCACGGAGCGCGGGGTCGCGGGAACAAGTGGGCAAAATCACGGCCCCACTGACGCAATGATACAACAAATAGTGCGATCATTGGAAGCAATGAGTTCACGTATAGACTCGGTGGATCGACGAATGACGGAACTCCGCGAGACACACGGACGCGGGACGGGTGTGTCGATGACGCGACACGTATACAGACGCCCGAGCAAACAATTAGATATGACGTACGGACAAACAGCTGACAACGTAAGAAATTGCGCCGTGTTATTCAACGGTAGTCTGAAATTAAAAGACGTGGTCGAAATGATACCGACGTTTACTGGAAAATCACCCGAGCAAATCAGAGAATTTTTAAATGCATGCGAATACGCAGAGGGAATGGTCAATCCTGCAGAAGAACCCGCTCTTCTGCAAGCAGTATTGCGAACCAAGCTGAGAGGACACGCGTTGATTGACTTTGAAACAAAGGACATTCGCGATTTTGGTCAGTTAAAAGCAGAAATAGAAGCTACATATTCTGCAATGCGAAGCATTACGCAATTACAAATAGAATTCAACACGTTGCGACAAAAGAGTAACGAAAGCGCACAGATTTACGGCCAAAGAATAAATCAAACGGCCATGGAATTATACGAATCTATGGTGGAAGGCAAGGGGCTCACCATAGAAGAGAAACGTACTATTATGAGTACTATTAAAGAGCAAGCGCTGCAGCAGTTCCAAATAGGTTTAAAGAGTGATGTCAGGTTACTAATAAGATCACGCAATTACGGAACGTTGCAAGAGGCTGTGAATGCAGCAAGCTCTGAGGAAAAAGTAGCGGTGCCGCAAAGCGGCCACGTGGGAAACTCTGCAGCAAAGCAGAGGATGGAAAAAAGTTATGGAAAAAACGCATGTTATAAGTGCAGAAAGATCGGGCATTATGGAAGAGACTGCCGATCGAGTAAGGTGACATTGCCGAAATTAGACAAAAGCCACGTAAATATGGTAGAAAATTATTGCAATTATTGCAAGAAAACGGGCCATACACGAGAAAATTGCTGGTCGCTGAATGGCAAGAATAATAGTAAAAAGTACGCTGCAAAAAAGGAGAAAAAACACGCAGTGAAAAAGATAAAAAGTCGAAGCGACAATAGCGAATCGTCTAGTGACGAGGAAGAATGCAAGGACCAAGGAAAAAAAGCGTGTCAGTAGCGGAAGTACAGATGACAAAAGTAAAAACTGTACAAGCAGGATTAGACTTGGTGACAGTACCGATGAGAGAAGCGAAGGGGGGAACAGGTCGAAATGTTGCACAACACTGAAGCTACGATATTATTGGTAAAGAAAAGATATTTCAAAAGCGTTAGAATTAACAGGAGTTACTGGACACAAGGCATGTGTCATTGGAAAGGTGAAAGCCACGATACAGTTAAAGAATAGAAGTATAAGGCACACCATTGTAAGAGATGATTTTCCTATTAACTATCCGGGAATACTGGGAAGTGACTTCATAAAGAAATATAAAGCGTTGCAAGATTATGATAAAAGAAAAGTTGTAATAAGTAAGGAGACCATGGCAATGCACCTTTATCAAAACGTTGTTTTGCAACCAAGAAGCGAAATAGTGTAACGGAGCCGATTTCCGTTGGGCTTTGCCCGGCCTTCCGCCTACCGAACAGCTCGGTCGGTGCTAAGGATCGAGGAAAGAAAGACGTGAAATTGCGACACTCGGTTACTGTTATGCTGTAATGTATCAAAGATTTATTTGCTGAATCAGACTGGTTTTACAGGCAGTGCGGTAAAGTACTTACACGAGTTATCGTCGGAATGAACGGAATTAGATCGTCGCACGGCAGTGCTCCTGTCGTAACGCGGTGCGGTTCGCCGTCGGCGGGAAGGTAATGCGATAAAGATTATTCGGTAGTGCGGAGCAATTTCCGGCGATGCAGTCGTCTTATTCTAATTCTTATTCTACGGGGGTAATTATATACAGGGGCGATATGTACACGTGGGAGAGATGTCCCGGAGCCGTGAGACCGGCTGGTTTGAGTCGTGTGAACGACTGTAATGAGTCGTGAAAACGACCGATTGGCGGTGTGGCGGTTACAACGGCCGTTTGAGTCTCCGATGGTCGTAGAGCCGACGGAGATGACGTGCACCAAAGTGCCGGAGAGGATCGAGACAACGCCTCGATCCGTACGGTCGGGATGGTGTTCGAGACAGCGCCTCTAGCACCGGGTTCTGCCGAGACAACGCCTCGGCTTCAGGAAGAATCGCTCTCAAGACACCGCCTCGAGAGCTCGGGAAAGGAACTGGTCTCGACTGCCGAGATCGGTCGGCTTATATATCCCGAAGCGGCCTATGGTCCGTCCGGGGTCGGCGTGCGAGATGCGCTTGTTTGCGCGCCGTGTCACGCACCTGTGCCGTGTCGTCCCGGCACAGATCTTCGCCTGTTCACGTGCGTGTTCTTATGTCTATATTTCCGCCGCTTATATTATAGATCGGTACGCGGAACGGTCGGAACTGTATTATTTGCTATATTGTAAAACGGGAACTTATAATACCGGTAAGGGTACTGAGACATACTACAGTGCTACCGAAAAATAATTTAATAAAACAAATAAGAAAAGAATATAGAAAAATACAATAAAGATACTGATATAAAAAAAGATATAATAGACTATATACATATGTACAGTGTTAATATCGTGACGAGGCTTGCCTCGTCACAATAGTTATACGGGCAGTTACGAATTGAAACCAGGAATAGTAGAGGCTAAGGAAATACAGCCGAGAATATTCATAAAGTCTTGTCTGGTGCAACCTGAGAATTACCTGTGCCCTGTAAGCGTATGAAACACCACAGAAAACGAGGTGGAAATCGAAACACCGCGAGTAGAGATAGAGGAATTACTGGAAAAGGAAGTAGAAAGTGCGGTGGTAAATACAAGTGAGAGAAAAACTGAGCTATCACGCAGTGAAAGAGTGAAGGAAGGTCTGCGTATGCGACACCTGAATAAAGAAGAGCGAGATGTTCTGGTAGAAATCTGCGAAGCGTACAGTGTTCTATTTGACCAGAGAACCACTGAGTAAAACAGGCGCAGTAGAACACACCATAAGAGTAAAAGCTGACACCGCACCGATCAATGTAAAACCGTACCAGTTACCTAAGAAACATAAGGGAGAAGTTAACCGGCAAGTTAAGGAAATGCTGAATAATAAAATCATCAGAAACAGCAGGAGCAAGTGGAACGCACTGCTTTTGGTCATACCGAAGAAAATGGACGCGTTGGGCATAAGAAAATTACAAGTAGTCGTAGACTTTAAACGGTTAAACGATGTAACCGTGGGGGACTCGTTTCCTTTACCAAATATTACAGAGATACTCGACCAGCTTGGGAATGCCAAGTATTTTTCGACGTTGGATTTAGCGTCTGGCGTTATCACCAGGTTCCAATGAAAAAGGAAGACAGGGAAAAGACGGCATTCTCGACGCCGTACGGGCATTACGAGTACAATCAAATATCCTTTGGTCTCAAAAGTGCGCCGGCAACCTTTCAGAGGCTGATGAGCGCAGTCCTGACAGGGTTGCAAGAGGTGAAATGTTTTGTGTACTTGGATGATGTCGTCATCCACGGGGCCAGTCTAGAGGAACACGCGAAAAGAATAAAAGAAGTGTTTAATAGACTAAGGAAACATAATCTCTGGTTGCAGCCGGACAAATGCGAGTTTTTTCGCAAAGAGGTGACGTACCTCGGACACAAGATTACAGAGGGCGGAATTTCGCTAAATCCTAGTAAGGTGAGCGTAAAAGAGTTTCCTACTCAAAAAAAAACAAAAGAAATCCAGGCGTTCATAGGATTGGCAGGATATTACCAGAAATTAATTAGTAATTTCTCGAAGATCGCCAAGCTCCTGACACAGTTATTGAAAAAGGGAACAGAGTACAAGTGAGAACACGAGCAGCAGTTAGCTTTTGAAACATTAAAAAGTTGGTTGAGCGAAGCACTACTGCTGGCGTACCCGGACTTCACGCGAGAGTTTGTTGTCACTACGGACGCATCGGGTTACGCCATCGGGGCCGTGCTATCGCAAGGCGAAATAGGATACGACAGGCCGATCGCAAGCCGAGTTTTAAATAAGACTGAGCGTAATTACAGCACCACCGAAAAGGAGCTACTTGCGATTGTGTGAGCTATAAAGCACTTCCGGCCGTATGTGTACGGAACGAGGTTTAAAGTTGTTACGGATCATCGAGCGTTAGTCTGACTATTTAATATAAAAGATTCCGGATCGCGACTTGTACGCTAGCGGTTAAAGCTGGAGGAGTATGACTACAAAGTAGTGTACAAAAAGGGGAAAGCTAATACGAATAAGGATGCGCTGAGCCGGAGTCCGGCAAAAGTGATAAGCGCGTGCGAAGCAGAAAGGACGGAGAGCAAAACAGAGGAGACGAGTGAGACGGAAGCACTCACAGAAAAAGAAAAGAAACAGGTGCTGTACAAGTATCACAACACACTGATAGGCGCACACCAAGGAGTCACTCGTTCTGTGAAGCGAATTCAATTGAAAGACGACTGGCCTAATTTAAAACGTAATTTAGAAGAATACGTGCCAAAGTGCGAGTCTTGTTAGAAGAATAAGCTAACGGGGAAATTAAAAATACCGATGGTAGTAACGGACACACTGAGAGAACCATTCGAGAAATGTGCCCTCGACATAGTCGGGCCGTTGCCCGTCACGAACAGTAGTAGTAAGTATATTCTCACGTTCCAGGATAACTTAACAAAGTTTAGCAAGGCGTTTCCGATTCCGAACCAGAAGGCTGCGACCGTGGCAAAAAAATTTGTCACAAAAATAGTTTGTGAGCACGGAATACCCGGAACAGTTTTAACAGACTAAGGAACTAATTTTGTCAGCAAACTGTCTAAGAATGTTTGCAAGTTGCTGCGTGTTAACAAAATACAGACTACAGCGTATCACCCGGAAAGCAACGGCGCGTTGGAAAGGTCTCATCGAACGTTGGCGGAATACATCCGTCATTATGTGGATGAAAATTAACGCGATTGGGACGAGTGGGTTCCGTACGTGATGTTCGCGTACAACACGACACCACATACGGCAACGGGCTTTACGCCGTTTGAGCTGGTGTACGGTCGACAGGCGGAACTGCCGACGGCGCAAACAAAACCCTCGTCGGTGCAATATAACTTGGACAATTACGCGCAAGAACTCAAAGAGAGGTTACGGGCTGTAAATCATGTGGCTAGAGAAAATTTCAAGGAAGAGAAAGAAAGGGCCAAAAAGTACTACGATAAGAAAACAAAAGTACCGACGTTTAGAGTAGAAGACAAAGTGCTCGTTTATGATAAAACCCTACAAAGGAGGCGGTTTAAAAAGTTAGAATCGCTCTGGACGGGACCTTTTAAGATGGTAGGAAAGACGTCCGACGTAACGTACACAGTGAAAGCGAAAAGGCGTGTGCAGAGTGTGCATGCAAACAGATTGAAGTTTTTCGTTGAAAATTAGTAACTTACCATGGTCACTCCGAGTCGGAGAGGGTGATGACCGGCGTAACACGGGGCAAAGGCTCCAAAATCACCACCTCGTCGTTGTCTTCGTTGTCGTCCTCGTCGTCATCTTCGTCCGCCTCAAAGCCGTAGGGGCCGAGGTACCCCCGGAAAGGGCTTGAGGGCGGCAGTGACCGCGAGTACAAGTAGATGACCTCTGGATCCGGTGAGGCGGGCGGCGGCGGTCGCACGCAGAGTATGGTGACCTCGTCTGGTGTCAGCGGCGGCAATCTCTCGGGGATGCGGGATGTCCAGGAGCCCTCCGAGCTGGATGAGTTGCTGGGAGAGACGCAGGGCGACGGGGTCCCGGGCACGGTTCGTGGCACGGGTTCGCACAGCACACACAGGGGCTCGCATGAGCACGGCACGCTGACCGACATGGTCACTTTGCAAAAAGAAAAAAAGGGAAACACACAAAAAAAAAAGGCAGAGGTTTCTCTCTAGATGAAGAGCAACTGACGGCGGTTAACAAGACACTGGCACTTGTTGTCGCGAAGAATTGCGTCCCGGAATGTAGAACAAAGAAAGCTCACGAGACAGATTGGGTGTAGATCCGAGAATTAAATATAAGAAGTGTTTAAAAACTGCTTGGACGAGCGATTGTGAGAATGTTGCTCGAAGTTCTACCGTGTGTAGGTAGGCAGATTACAGAGTTAAAATTTTTTGTTTTAGGCTGTTTCTGTTTTGCGGGCTGGGAGTTAGCGGATACAAAGTTTTTCAAAAGATTTGAAAAAAAACCCGGGAATTTTTTTTAACAAATCGGAGAGTATTGTAAAGTAGAATCGTGTTGGAAAATAGTTAGCCTAGATACAAGTACGGTCAGTGAACGGCACGAACAGCTGGATAGTTTGTTAAAGAAATGCCGCATTACTGCAAGTTGTTGGATAGCATAGATCGAGTAACCAGAGAAATTTGCAACATGGTTGCGTTAGTTAACAAAGAACAAAAACAACTGAGCAATATAGTAGAACGCGTTAAGTTTCTGAGCCGTAGAGCGGAAGGTAAGAAACGCGGTTTAGTCGACGGGGTCGGATCGTTAGCTAAGTATCTGTTCGGAGTAATGGATGCGAGCGATGAAAAGTTAATAAGTGATCACCTGAGTGCGGTAGGTGTGAGACAGGAAATTTTTAGAAACGCAGTAAAAAATCATCTTCAAGTGTTAAATAAGACGGTAGTTCACATCAATAAACTCGAAGAATAGTTACAGTACAATAAAAATTTGTTGTTAAACGTAATGAAGCGCCTAGGTTTAGTGTTGATGAGTACGCACAGCGGCAAACGTTAACAGAGTATTTCACGACCGTCAATGCAATAATGGCAGATCTGTTAAGAGATACCAAACGAGTAATAGAGTTTGTGTTGCACCTCAAACGAGGGGTCGTACACTCTGCAGTAGTGTCACAAGAGGTGGTGCTGACGCAGTTAAAGGAAGCAGTGTCGAAGCTACCTGAAGCGATGCGTTTCCCGTTTTAAATCCAAAACAGCACTGAGCTGTTGTCGAAAAGTTGGGAGAAGTCGCATATGTAGAAAATGCTGAGGTAGTGGTGATACTAAAATTCCCTTTGGTGTCATCTTCTGGAAATGAGTTAGTTCATGTGCTTTTTTTACCTGCGCACAGCCATGACAACGTGTACGTGTTTGCTGACGTTAGGTATAGTTTCTTTAGCGTTGACAAGGAGAGAAAGACATATTTACTCTTGTCAAGGGACGAGTTAGGTTGTTGCAAGGTGGTAAACGGACACTACTTTTGCGATAGTAGTCTCGCCACGTGTTATGTAATGGAACACCATGTGAGGTACGCGTGTATCTGCGTGAGGAGGGTGTTGGGTATCAGTTGAGTTATTTGGCAACAGATCAAACCTTGTGGATCACGTTGGAAAGTTCTAACATGTTTTTGTATTCTACGCATAAGAGCGAACAACTAACAATTCAGTGCAAGCGGCACACAGAGTACGCGACAACAGTTTGTGGAACAGGTTAGGTAACACTAACCGTAGATTGTAAGTTGCTGACACGGAAAATGTTTGTAAAAACAAAGGGAACGACGGCTAATGTGCGAGTGCAAACGTATGTACCTGAGTGTAACTTGTCACTGCCGGTGGTCACACCCACACGAATAGGAAACCTCACTGATGTGAAACTAAAGACCGTGCTAGACGGTAGAGAGTTGTCGTATGCGAACGATAAGGTAAGCGAGATTGCAGCAAGCTTGGATGACGCAACCTCGGGATAGAGCGTTCATCCTCGGACAGTGTATACAGTCACGATGAGCGGTACGCTGATTGTAATCGTAGCTGTCGTGACGGATGTGGTTGTAAGACACGTGTCGAAGAAAAGAGAGGTTGCGGGTGCCGGGACGACAAACCGTGCGTAAGTAACAAAAAAAAGTAAAGTGTATGTAAGTAGGGAAACATATAGTNAACGTAGTGTTAAGTGTATTAGGCGAAAAACTTGCGTACAAGTTTTTCTTTTTCCGGCAAAAGGAAACTGTTGTGACCAGAAAGTGGATAAATGATTAAGAAATAATTGAGGTCACAACAACAAAGGATAAATAATAAAAGCGGCGCAATTACGTTGGTATAACGCGATTGCAAATTAGCTGTAGTAGGCGATCCGAGAACGGCCGGTTGCACCAGGCCGAACACTAGCAACAAAGCCGTTTTCAAGAAACGGTGTCACAATTAAGGACGGGCGCGTTGCTCTACGGAGCTCGCGCCGCGTCCTGGTTGGTCACGAGACCTGACCAAGAACTTACACGGATTTGTATATAAGGACCGGTAAGACGGAACTCGAAGAAGAGTCTCCGAGTCGTAATCTTAATAGCGTAATTAGTAGTAAAAATCTGTAAATAAAACAGAATAAACTATTCAAAAACTCAAGGAGATTTCTCTCCCTTCTCTCTTTCTCTCGCACCTACTTGGAAATCCTAAAAGAACTCAAGTATCGCTGCGGCGGTACAGCAGACATTTTAATACCAAGTATGCAGTGTATTTCAACAAACCAAGAGAATATTTTAAGATTCTTGAAATTCTTTAAGAAAGAAAAGCAATGTTTTGAGAAATTTCTTACAGATAACAAAAAGTATTTACTTGCATCTTACGAAGCTTCTTATTTAAGAGCAAAAGCTAAAAAACCTTACTCGATGGGAGAAAGTCTTGTTTTACCTGCTACAGTAAATTACCGTTTAGTTTAACGTAATTTAATCTATCTTAAAACTTTGGTGTTGTCAAAATGTTTTAGACACTCTAAATATTTAATATAAAGTTTTAATATGGTAGACAATATTCAATATTATATTTTTCCAAGACCGTCTTGATGAAACAAATCTTTTAAGCAAAGAAATGAAGTCTATTATTATAGTCTAGTTGATTTGATAATAATAAGAAAAGGACAAACTAAAAGTTAGCTTTTTTGTAACTATCAACTGGTTGCACACACGTAATTGATATTTGTAAAAGTATTTGTGTATATACGAGAAAAAAAGTTTTTACTTATACACATGTTCTTTTTTTATTTTATAGCTCTGGTTTCTTTTCTAATTGCATAATTGTATATTAGACGCAATAGACGATCATTGTTAATCGACTATATAATATCCCGGTAAAAAATTTGTTATATATACACAAATTAAAATTATTATACTAATAATATATGACTATAAGGAGACATGAAGAGCCGTTCGCAGGATGTTGTGCATAAATGTGAGAATATATATATATGAATGCATATATATATATGTATTCACGTGTAATATTTTTCACGTGAGTTTGTGTGTGTGTGTTTGGAATTAAAATAACAATTTTTTACATCAAATATGATGCTAATATTGCATCTTATATATGCAGGGTCCCCAATACCCCCTTAACCAATTTTACTCA
>NW_018020866.1:15041-16568 GCF_002006095.1 Pseudomyrmex gracilis | reverse complement strand
TATCAAATATGATCAGATCTTTTTAATACCGCTTCTTTTTCCAGCGCAAATTTTAACACACAATTAGTAATAAATAGAGATTACTTTTAGGCTCTATAAGTTTGTTAAACTAATAATATGTGACTATAAGGACATGAAGAGCCGTTCGCAGGATGTTGTGCGTAAATGTGAGAATATATATATATATATATATTTATTACTAAATGTGTGTTAAAATTCACGCTGAAGAAAGAAGCGGTATTAAAAAGATCTGATCATATTTGATAGATATACGAAGTATTGCGAGACAAACTCCAAGTGCCTCGGTAGCCTAACAGGGAAGGCGACGGCCCGGAAAGCCGGAGATTCCAAATTCGACTCCTGGCTGAGGAGTTTTTTTCGCAATATTTTAAAATTAGTTAAGGGGGTATTGGGGACCCTGCATATATAAGATGCAATATTAGCATCATATTTGATTTAAAGAATTGTTATTTCAATTCCAAAAAAAAACTCACGTGAAAAATATTACACGTGAATACATATATATATATATATATGCATTCATATATATACTCTCACATTTACGCACAACATCCTGCAAACAGCTGTTCATGTCCTTATAGTCATATATTATTAGTTTAAAAGACTTATAGAGCCTGAGAGTAATCTCTATTCATCACTAATTGTTAAAATTATTATATCTAAATATGCAAATTTATATGCCAAATATGCCCATACAATTGTATACACGAAAAATTTTTTTTTTAAGAAATTGACTTCAGAGATATTCTATATCAAATTACAAAATAACTCTATTAGTATCATGGTAGATACAAAACAATTATATAAAAAACTATTAGGTGCGCAACTAAGTTCCCGCTGTTTGTCAATAGATGGCTCCAGCAGTAAATGCTGATCGATTTTGACATATCCAAAACGTCACAAGCCAAGCTTAGACATATGGTAAACAAACTGCTTTGACACGTTAGTGATTTTGTTTTGGCGTCATATACTTTTGGTTGTGTGTAAATGTCTGATTTTGTACCAAATAATTGTCATTTGCGGGAAGTGTTGATTTTCTTATTTCATTCGAAGAAAACGGCGGCTGAAGCGCATCCAGAACTCCAAAAAGTTTACGGAGATGCTGCTCTAAGTGAAACAACGTGCCGTGATTGGTTCTGTTGCTTCAAAGACGGTGATTTCGATGTTGACGACCGTCCGCGTGAAGGAAGGCCAAAAACCTTCAAAGACGCTAAATTGGAGACATTGCTCGATGAAGATCCATGCCAAACGCAAGAACAGCTTGCTTCAGCATTAGGAGTTACCCGCCAAGCCATTTCCAAACGATTGCATGCATTGGGAATGATTCAAAAGCAAAGAACTTGGGTTCCTTATGATTTGAAGCCAAGGGACGTTGAGCGTTGTTTTTTCGCCTGTGAACAACTGCTCTAGCGGCAAAAAAGGAAGGGTTTTCTTCATCGCATCGTGACGGGTGATGAAAAATAGATTCATTACAGCAACCCAAAGAAAAGAAAGTCATGGGGACTG
>NW_018020866.1:10106-14736 GCF_002006095.1 Pseudomyrmex gracilis | reverse complement strand
GAAGTCCTACCCCACCCGCCATATTCCCCAGATATTGCGCCGTCCGATTATTACTTGTTCCGTTCGATGACACATGGTCTGGCTGATCAGCAGTTCCGCTCATATAAAGACATCAAAAAATGGCTTGATTCGTGGATAGCCTCAAAAGACGAACACTTTTACCGTAACGGTATTCGAGCTTTACCAGAAAGATGGGAAAAAGTTGTAGCTACCGATGGGCAATACTTTGAATGATTCATTTGTAACCATTTTTTCACAATAAAGTTTTTTTCAAAAAAAAACAGCGAGAACTTAGTTGCGCATCTAATATTTTAAATTTTTTTAACACTTTCAACGCTCTTTTCCAATCTCGTGTTATTTTAATTTATAAAATTTTTGAAAAAAGTCGACAACTAATTATAGATGTAATTAGTAATTTGTTATATCACAAGCATTGAAAAATATTAATAATATTAATGTAAACGATACCACTATTTGGAAAAATTTTAATCATGTATATGTAGGACCAGATTGCGAATGTTTTTTAAGAAGATTATCTTTAGAATGTGCACACAAAATTAGACAAAATTGTTTAAATTTTTATATAACTGCACTGCGCGAAATGTTGAAACGTTTACCATACAAAGATGAGATATATGAACAATTAATGTTTTTACAGCCTCAAATTATGCATTATATCATGAAGGTAGAACTAAAATTAAAGATTTAAGCTTGCTTACAACACATATTGCACATATAGATATTATAAACTTATCTTTAGAATGGGAAATTCTACCTTCCATTTATACCGATATCGAAAAAGTTGAAGTAGCAGATTTAGAACTTAATGATATGTGAATTAAAATATTAGAATCTAAAAATTGTAACAGAGAAAAAATGTTTCCAAATTTAGAATTATTAGTCAATTCAGTTCTTTCTTTTCCCTATTCAAATACTGAAGCCAAACGAATTTTTTCTATAGTTACTGACGTTAAAAATAAAAAAAAACCGATTAGCAAATAATACTGTTTCTGCCATTTGTACTGTTTGGTCTGCTTTCCAGGCTAAAAACATTAATTGTATTACATTTGAAGTAGATTCCAATTATTTAAAATTACATTCATCGACAATTTTATATAAAAGAAAGTTTAATGCATCTGGTAGTTCATAATTTTTTATTTTCCTTCTTAGTAATTTTTAAGATTTTTTTCTAGTCACATTATTTTATAATATTTATATTATTTTTCTTTAAGTAAGTGATACCATGATGTCTGGTTTATGCATGCTAGTCAGATAGATGTGCAATAATATTATATATTAACAATATATGTTATATTTTCAGGATTTATTACATTTTTATGTATGTACTTCAAGTACCTGAGTAATGTACCTGCAATGATGTCCAAATCATGTATAATTTTCTTTTGTAATAAAAATAGGACTATTACTTAGTGTACTTTAAGCTTAAATGTAGCTTTTTTTATTTGTTTTAACATATTTTATTTTTAAAACTTGGTTTAATATTGTTTAATATTGTTTCCTAATATTGTTTTTTAGGTTTAATAATGTTTTTTACGTAATAAAAATGGTTTTTATAAAACTTAAATATATATATAATAATTAATATATATTAATATTAACAATTAAAACTGAGATTCATCTCGGGCTCTGTAAAGTCTTTACCTAATAAATGAATGATAAGTCGTTGAGAGCCGTTCGCTGGATGTTATGCGGGAAATATGTCTATATATATATGTGCGTGTGTACACATATATAATCAAATTCACGTTTTTTATGTGAGTTTTTTGAATCGTAATTACAATTCTAATAATCATATAGGATGCTCAATTTGCTTTTTGTATATAAATTCGGAGTTCTTCATATACGAGATGCAAATTGCCTTTCCTGCACTCCCCACCAAACTTAACCTTACCCTAACCTATGTTACCACAATATCAATAGGAATGAATGTGATTTTTGCGAGAAAAGTGCAGGAAGAGGAGGTTAGGTTAGGTTAGGTTAAGTTAGGTTAGGTTCTCGAGGGATCTCGGGCGAGTTTGGACACTCCCCCCTTGTCGTGGGGCCCGAGCTTGCGTGTGGGAGTGATTGAAGAGGCTATNCCGGCGGGGACTTTGTTCCCCGGCAGGTTCTACCATGCCGGACAGGCTCTTCATGACCCACCAGACTAAGAGGAGTGCCCACGGGCGTGCGGGCTCGTTACCCCTGTGGGGAGCCGCACTAAGGGAAGGTAAACCCTGACAGAAAACCCGGGGAGGTCGGCCTCGCAGCCTTGGTTGGCAACCGGCCTAAGAGAAGGAAACTCTGACAGAAAACCACCACCTTGAATATTATGGAATGTCAGGTATCAAGGATTTAGACGTACCGGACCAGGGGAATCGGACCCCCAGGTCCCGGCCTGAGGGGGTGAGCGTCCCGCGCTTCCCCAGGTCGTCATCATACGACGGGCGGTCAGAGAGGTGCCCCGCAGGCCCCTCTGGCTATTCTGCGCCTGCGAAGACCACTAGCCACGCGAGTGACAGTGGTGTTCGGGATGGGGGGGTGACGACGAGGAGGTTGTCCTCATCGTCGTCACTGGAGTTTGGGACGGAGGACGCAATGAGCGTCGACGACGACGTCATTGACGTCGGGTCTGTTCCCACACCCCGCAACCAGGAAGAAGACCCACCCACAGGGCCGGGGAAGAGGAAGAAAGGGCGAGGGCGTCCTCCTACTCATGGGTTAACTGTGGGTTTGGGGCGAGAACGTGAGGAACGCCGGGAGTTGCGACTCGCGGCCAAGGCACTGCGTGCAGCAGCAGAGCGTGAAAGACGCGGGGGATCCGAGACGGAGTACGAGCCGGATGAGGCTCCTCCTCGCCCGGTCTCTCGCAGAACCCTCCTGGAGGAACTTCCTCCACCGGATCTCGAGGATGAGTTGGCGGGTCTTAGTACCATTGAGGTACTGGAACGGACTCACCTCGAGCTGGAGACAGTGGAGAGAGTCGCCCGTACTTCCAGGAACTTAAAGGGCGGCTATGTCAGGTCTCTTAAAGAGGCTGCTGAGCACGTGAGGGTTATCCTTGCGACGGTGGAAGGCCGTTTGCAGGGAGACCCTCTCTATACCTCCGCTACTGCTTCCTCCAGGGTCCACCTGGAAAATCGGGAGCTAAGGGCGGAGGTGAGCAGGCTCAGGGCGGAGCTGCTGGCGGTGAGGGATACGGCACGTATGCCGCCCCCTCCNCCGCCGACAACAACGCCCACTCAGGAGGGACTTTGCGAGGAGTCTCTTCTGAAGAAGGTAGAGGCGATCCTTGATCGCAAGTTGACGAGGGCCCTGCGTGCCGGTTCTGGGAGCTCNTCGACTCCCAAACAGAAGGCAAGGGGGTCTGGCAGATCTACCCCTCTGTCACGCTCCGTTTCTCGGAGTGGAGGGAAAGCGAAGCCACCACGGNAGGAGNCCCGCGTCGAGGTGCCGGAGGAATCCGGCCCTGAGACGTGGGCCCAGGTAGTGGGACGTCGGGCCAGAGGGCAGTCCAAGGCTCACGCCAAAGCTGCCCCAAAGCCATACTCNGAGGGGGCCCGTAAGNGCAAAGTGAAGGGACCGGGGAAGAAAAGCCGCAGGGCTNCTACCCCGGGGCCGGGTGTTGGGAAGACACAGTCCGCAAAGCGGATAAGGATTCCCAACACNTCGGCGATTTCGGTTATACCGAATAGGGAGGGTGTCGAGGTAGGATCGGTGATCCTTGCCATGCGCGTTGCCCTCCCTGATCTNGACGCCCGCTTCGGGATAAAGCGAGTTTTCCCGAAGCTGGCGCTCTCCGGGAATATCCAAATGGTTATTCCCGGCGAGGGGCATGGGGAAAAGGCGAAAGNCCTATCCTCGTGGATGGAGAAGTACGCGAGGGAGCACGACCTGGGGGTCCGGGTCACATGTCCCGTCAAGACCGGGGAGCTTCGGCTGACGGGGCTTGACCCCACGGTTACCCCCCAGGAGATAGTGGCTTCTCTCGCGTCATTAGGAGGGTGCGGGGGGGACGCGGTGCGGGTTGGCCCTATCCGCAGAACTCCTGCAGGGTCGTGTGCGTGCTGGGCCCAGTGCCCCCTAGCCGCGGCCAGGAAGCTGGGTTTAGCCAAACACGTAAAGGTGGGCGGGTGGTTTACAGCCTCGGTTGAGGTCCTGCCACCCCGCCCACTACGGTGTCACAAATGCCTTCGCACGGGGCACGTGCGGAAGCACTGTCCAACGGAAGAGGACCGCAGCGGACGCTGCTTCCGGTGCGGCGCCCCAGGTCACGAGACACGGGCATGTTCGGCCAAAGAGCTGAACTGCCCGTTGTGTTCGGACCTGGGAATCAGAGCCAACCATCGGCTGGGGGGCCCGTCGTGCTCTCCACCGAAGGGACCTGGGCAAAAAAGGGGTCTTCGGCCCGGGGCTACGGCGAGAACTTCCTCGCCGACCCTGGGTCGTAGTGGGGCGAAGCGGAAAAACACTCCCCGGGGCGGTACGCCGTCTCAGTCACTGGCTTCGGCCGGGACTGTTACTGAGGGGGTAGTTAGTGTGGTCACCCCTGGGCCTGCAACACAGGCAGCGGCCCCTGGGTCCCAAGGGACCCAGGACCCTGCACCGGCGATCGAGCCCCCGCTTCCCCAAC
>NW_018020866.1:1894-7767 GCF_002006095.1 Pseudomyrmex gracilis | reverse complement strand
AAAGCCCACCGTTTGTTCGTGAACGTGGTCCACGCGGTGGCTTTCTACGGGTCACCGCTCTGGGCAAAAGCCGCAGCGGAGGCAAGAGTGCGGAGTCAGTTTGGTGTGCTCCGCGCCGCCCAGAGGGTAATTGCCCTCCGGGTTATCTGCGGCTTTCGCGACGTTGCCACGGAGACGGCGGGCGTGCTGGCGGGGGTATCTCCCTTAGCCCTCCTGGCGAGGATGTACTCGGCGAGGTATTCTCGTCGAGTCGAGTTACTCCAGGAGGGCGATGCAGCGGACAAAAACGAGCTGCGGGAGGCCCTCGCTGACTCGAAGCGTCAGGCCCAACGACAGCTGCTCCTCGACTGGAAGCAGCACCTGGACGAGCTGCGTGCGGCGGTCCAGGAAGTCGTTGCTGTCGTCCAACCCCATCTTGAGGCGTGGCTGGGCTTCGGGATCGGACGCCTCCCCTACAGGGTGACCTAAGTGCTCACCGGGCATGGTTGCTTTGGTGAGTACCTGCGGCGCATCGGGAAGGAGCTGACGACACAATGTCACCAGTGCGGGGCGGCCAGCGACTCGGTGGAGCACATCGTGGAAGAGTGTCTACGGTAGGCTCAAGAGCGCCGAGAGCTGGCCGCCAAAATCGACGGAGATCTCTCCCTGGAGGGCCTTATAAAAGCGTTGGCCTCCGGGGATGAGAACAAGTGTGGCGCGGTGGTCTCCTTCTGCTCCACGGTGATGGAGCTGAAAGAGATCGAGAAGCGCAAGAGAGAAAGAGCCCCGATGCCTTGAGGGGGACCTCAAGGGCGCGTGCAAGCGGGTTGCAGGACGCCAGGTGCCCCCATGTCATTATCGTACGACGGGCCACCTGCCGCCTGCACCGCAAAAGCGGCAGGCAAGTATGCTACTGCAAAGGCGGCTGGGTCCACAGACCTATTTGCGTCGCGATTCTTGGTACGTGACGGGTCACGGTGCCGCCGGAGCCGGTCGATCTTACGACCATTTCATCCACTAAGTTCCACGGAGCGTTTCCGGTCGCGCTTCCAATCGCGGAGACGTTTCACGTCTGCGTTCGTGTCGGATGTTTCGTCTTTTGCAAAAGGTGACAATGACTATGTTCCTTCTTCCTCTCGTAGAAGGCCCGTAGGCGGTAGTGTTATTGCTGTCTGGCCTGCGGGCACGTAGCGACTCGACGGCGAAGACCGGAGCACTTTATGCTACAGGTGCGGGAAGAACGGCCCACCGGGCCGCAAACTGTTCGGCTGAGCAGAAATACCCGCTTTGTGCGGGCCTCGGCCAGCCGAGCAACCACAGGATAAGGAAAATAAGTGTTCTCTTCTTTCAAAGGGCGTTGAAGACCTCGCGGTGGACTTCCCCTTTGCGGTGGCGACTACTGCTCCTGCAGCTGAGGAAGATGACGAGGCCCACGGCCCCTCATCTTTTTCAAGAGGAAAAGGCTTCTGCATCTCGTACTGAGACAAAGGAACAAATAGAGACCACCTCTGAAACCTCCCAGGAAGTGGGAGAGGTGACACGAATAGGTGGTGGGGGATCAAAGCGGCATCAGCCCGGAAATCCTTCTACCTAGCGGTCAGCCGGTGTCGTCGGCGCCGAGTCTTGGAGGGTCATCCTCTAAGAAACCTCTCAAGAAGAAGAGGCAGAAGGGAGGTAAAGCTCCCTTTGCCCATTCGGGAAATAAATCACATTGGCTCGGACCCAAGTGTTTCAAACCTATGTAATTGGGTTGAACCTTCTGCTTGGGCCCAGGGTGGTGAGGTGCAGGACCAGTACTGCATCCTTGGCGACTCTGCTCTCTGGTGCTGCTTGGTCAGGGTGGGATGTGATTACTTTCGGGTAAAGGCCTCCTGGTTTTGTTTAAGAGGGCAGGGACTCGGCAGAGTAAGTGGGGTCCCACTCCACCATTGCACGTGTCCCCAAAGTAGAGTGGCTGGGAGGTGGTTGTGGCTCTTCTTCCAGCCATGAATAGGGAAAATTTATTCTTCGGGATTGCGGCGGGAGCTGCTGCTAGTTTGTGGAACATGGAGGTGCCTACTGCGAAGTAATAGCCGAAAGGTTTTCCAAGAGACACCTCTGTTTAAGTCCCAACAGTAGGCCATCAAGAGATTTTAGTAGGGGAGAGTCCCACATTCTCCCGCTTTCCCGGAAAGCGGGAGGTGCATAATGCATTATGCTCCATTAATACACCTAATAAAAGGTTAGGTTAGGTTAGGTTAGGTTAGGTTTTGTGGGAAATGCAAAAACGACGCAGCTTCT
This sequence comes from Pseudomyrmex gracilis, assembly GCF_002006095.1. NCBI lineage: Eukaryota > Metazoa > Arthropoda > Insecta > Hymenoptera > Formicidae > Pseudomyrmex > Pseudomyrmex gracilis. Next base: position 5,508 of record NW_018020866.1, on the reverse strand, counting down.
CCTACCTACATTCTTACAACACGAACACAAAATTACAACTCTTAATGGTTTGTAACGGTTATTTTTGTGATTACATTTTGTATAAATATTTTTTTAATGAAAAATGAGTGACGCCTAAAACCTCTCGAACACTACTCAAGAGAGTACTTTTTACAACATATATCAAAATCAAAGTCATCGGACTTTAATCCCCTATATTCAATAATTATCACATTAAATTATAAAATGGAGAAACCAAAGAACTTATGGTCCAAGTTGGACATTTAAAAATGACATAAAACGCAGTGTATTCCGGGACGTTTTGATCAAAATTTATTGGTGATCATCTTCTGTTCACAAAGTACATAATAATATAATATATAAAATTCAAATAAACAAACATAAATAATAAAAGATTTTAATCGAGCAAAAAACAAGGTTTATAAAATAATATGTATTATTATAAAAAAATGGTGTACAATGAATGGTGCAAAACGTATCTTGCTCTAACTTGGGCTCTCATCAATCGCGTTATAAAAAATTGATTAAAACGAATAATCGCAATAATAAAACGCAGTATGAACACGCATGTGTGGTGGTGGAATTTTTTTTCAAAACACCATTTTCTGTTCGTGGTCTGTTTTCTTTAATAATTTATTGTTAGACAGTGTCAAGAATTGAGATAAAAGAAAAACTGACAAATCACTAAATTAAACATTGAAACAAAAATAAGGAAATATATAGTGTGTAATACAAATACAGTCGTCTACAAAATTAATTGTAATAATTGTGCGTCTTATGTTAGGCAGACCAAGAGACAGTTAACAACAAGAAAATTAAAGAACATACTAATAACATTAAACGTAACACTTCAAGTCTATCTGTTATCTCCAAACGTATTTTAAAATATAATCATTTTTTTGATTGGAATAATACACAAATCTTGGATCATGAGTCAAATTTTTACAAGAGACTCATCTCAGAAACAATCCACATAAAGAAACAATCTCACAGTCTTATTTTAATTAACGATTATGATATGTTGGATCGCTTATATTTTGACCTTTTCAGTAGGATAAAATAAGTAAAATTTAACGTGTTTTTCCTTTCTACTGGAAATCTTTGTAGAGAGGAATCATCTATAAATATACGGTAAATATTCAGAAAAACGGAGCATCTTTGGAGGTCAATGGTCTTAACATGTTGTCAAGGACATCTCCCTAAACAACAATCTAAAGATTTTAGCCGTCGCTCGTTGTTTGTTAAAAAATTATAAACAAAAGAAGTTGTTCCAATAAACTGTTATTTTCCGACACCGTGTACATTTTTTTTGTGTTGTAAGCGTGTAGGCAGGGGAAGCTTCGCCCCTTCTCTCTGCTTTCCCCTTGAGAAAAAATGAAAACTTTGCTTAAGCGTCGCTTCATGTCAAGATTGTTTACTTTATTGTTTGCAATCTTTTACAATGTTAGATATCTCTGTTGTTATAGTAATTCATTATAAATATTATTCGTTGGTTCGCAATTCGCTACTATTTAATGGATAAATTTTGGACATTATTGAGAAAAATGTGTCTATGCGTTTGCGTATTACTTTTTTTGTTACACAAATAGTTTATTAGTCGATCTAAATCGTACGTTAAATAAAAAAATTCGTGTAGAAACATGTTTAACGCTTGTTTGTTCACGGAGAACTAAACAACGTCAATGTGTTAAGAAATGTAAACAAAGCTACAAAATCACTTAACAAGACTACTTTGTTTATGTTTTTCTTGTTCGTGTTGTAAGCGTGTAGGTGGGAAGAGCTCACTTTCCCGCAAACCACGTACAGAGGAGTGCACTATATCGTTCCGCTCCAGGGGAAGTATTTCTCGAAAATTTCTCCTCTGGCTTTCCCTACTACCGCGCGCCGTTTTCCTTCAATCTCGGGCTGCTGGCGGAGATCGAAAGAGTACGGCGCGCAGTAGTAGAAGCAGCTAGAAGAGAAATTTCAGAGAAAAACTTCTCTTGGAGTGGAACGATATGGTGCACCCCTCTGTACATACACTCTCGACATGAAGCAACACTTGATTGAATTCTTCATTTTTTCGCGAAGGGGAAGCAAGGGAAAAAGACAAAGCCCCCTCTGCCTACACGCTTACAACACGAACAAAACGTACACGGTGTTGGAAAATAAGAGTTTATTTATGATAATTCTTTTGTTTATAATTTTTTAACAAACAACGAGCGACGGCTAAAACGTTCAGATTGTTGTTCAGAGAGGTGCCCTTGACAACATATGTCAAAATCATTGACCTCCGAGGGTGCTCCGCTTTTCTAAATATTTACCAAATATACTGCCTCTTGTACTGTTTACAACATTTTACTGTGAATTCTAAAACTGTTTTCTGAGTAAGCGTTTCCACTATAATATAACTTATCGCGTGCGCTGTATCTGTATTCCATACTATATATTTCCTTATATAGTTCTGTTTCAATTTTTAATTCATAGTGATTTATCAGTTTTATCTTTTATCTCAACCATTAAAACTGCCTGACAATAAATTATTAGAGAAAACAGACCACGAACAGACAATGTTTTGAAGAGCACTCCTCTTAAATAAAATTAACCGACGTAGACTAAAGAAGAAAAAAATTCCACTACCACACATGCGTGTTCATACTGCGTCTTACTATTGCAATTATTTGTTTTAATTTTTTATTACGACTGATGAGGACTTTAGTTAGAGCAAAAAACGTTTTACACCATTCTTTGTACATTTCTAAATAATAATACATATTATTTTATAAACCTTTTTTTGCTTGATAAAGATCTTTTATTATTTATATTGTTTGTTATCACAAAACGAGCGGTTTCTATCATTGCTTTTTTCAAATTAAAGTATACAAAAAAGAAATATGAAAACTATCCGTTAGACAGAATGACATATATAAGTTACAAATACAAAATAAGTAAATATGTACACATTTAGCTCGTCTAGTCAACACAAAGACCGCTCAATGCACGCCGGCAAGAATCACAAATCAAAACAACAGATAACATAGACATGATAAACATCAGAGTACGATGTGTATGTATCAAAGGTCTACTGAAAAGTAAATTAAATAGGAATAAATAATATAAAGTTAATCAGTAAGTGCGATAAAATTTGAGTAAAAAAAAGTCAATATTTATAAAAAGTCAAGGTAATCATATACAAAGTGAACTTTCTTTCCGATTTCAATAAGCTTGAAATATGTTGTTAAAAACGTTTTTTTGAACAATTTTTTTCTATCATGTTACTACCGTTCTGCTTTAGTTTTCGAGTTATACACAAAAGAAGTTTCACAAATGAATTTTTTGTTTTCCAACACCGTGTCCATTTCTGAAGTAAATATGTTGTTTGTATGACACGTGTGGGCAGGGAGAAGCTTCGCCCCCCCCCCCGCAAGGAGAAATGCTTTGCTCATGCCCTTGCACATCTCCCTCAAAAAAAGTTTATCTTAACGTACGATACATAATGTACAGACGGCGTCATTAATTCGAAGAATAGGCGCGGGGATCGGAGGGCAAGCGGGGCGGTTGCTCGTAGCGCCAACGGGCGCCGTACTAACTAACTAGTAGCAATCGGGTGTCCACAACTACGTCGTGTCAATAAT
>NW_018020866.1:0-1393 GCF_002006095.1 Pseudomyrmex gracilis | reverse complement strand
ATTTTTACATATATTTAATCGTATACACAATAATATATAGATATAATATAATAAAATAATAATATAAGAGAATTATATTTATTTTTTTTTTTGCGGCTACATATAATTGTAAATATACAATTTTTTTAACGAGACTTTTACAATATACGTTCCTCTCATATACAAAAGACATTACAGTTTCATTTATTACACACATATATATATTTACACATGTTATTTGTCAACGTTAGACTTTCAGTAAATGGCCAATAGTTTTACGTTTTGAGAAGAAAATAGAAAGAAAGAGCAGTTACATTATCGACACGACGTAGTTGTGGACACCCGATTGCTACTAGTTAGTTAGTACGGCGCCCGTTGGCGCTACCGCCTCGCTTGCCCTCCGATCCCCGCGCCTATTCTTCGAATTAATGACGCCGTCTGTACATTACTATATTGCAGTAATATATTAGAGATTGAGTTCAGTTATGTTTTTCGGGAGGCCCCTTTTGCCTACACGCTTACAAACGTTATATTGTCGAATTCTTGTCTAAAAAAAATTATATACCGTAATGGTTTGTCTTAGGTATTGAATAAATTTAGACTTAATAATATATAAAGAAAGTGATTTTCATCTCCTCACCGTCTACATATGTGAGATACAATTAAAATATTTACAATTGTGTAAAATGTTCGGCCAGTAGGAACCAGAAGCAGGGTGTTTTTTGCAAAGATATAGTCGAGTTTTTGTGTCGAAACGTTTCAACTTGTATTTAAGTCATCTTCAGTCGACAATTCTATAAATTTACAATAATGATGTTTTATACGCTGGCGGAAGAATGCGTGACAACATGAATCAACAAAAATACTTCACTCAAAGACAACCTTNGTCCTTCTTCAAGTTTATCGAAGTTTATTTTGGACAATCAACCAAATTATTAATGAAGAAATGGATCTCACATAAGTACAACATTATTACCAGCGCTTTACACATTTACTTTCTTAGAANATGCGTATATCTCAATCTAACACCGAAACATATCTGGAATATTTCTACCAATTTTCCGAAATTTACACACTATAAAAATCATTACAAAGCGAACAAAATTGCATCGGACACGTGTAAAAAATTGTTGAGATTAGAGCTAAATGATAAGTACAGAATGAAGACTTCTATAAAACAAGAGCTCCATCAATTAACGAAAAGAATTTATAATGAGATTCCCATTAACATACTACACAATTTCATCCGTACTCAAGAAATTAATATGAATAAATTTTACATAAAAAAGAAACTAACACTCGACAAAAAGCTCTCGTTTTTGAAGAATTTTCATTCACATAACATAAAACCAATTAAGTATTTCATTAACACTGACGTTAATACACCAACACATAACAAAGGTGTAAAGTTGCA
>NW_018020865.1:159408-176556 GCF_002006095.1 Pseudomyrmex gracilis | reverse complement strand
AACGAGGGACTCAAAAACCTTACATTTATTCCTCTCCTGACATTCCCAACGCTCTCCTAACGAAAAGGTATCACTAGATATCATGGGACCATTCGAGATAACCAACAAAGGAAATCGATACATCCTCGTAATCCAAGATTATCTTACTCGGTACATTCTAGCGGAACCACTCATTGACAAATCCACAGCGGCAATCATACAAGCCCTTTGGCATTCCTGGCTTAGATATTTCGGAAAACCAAAAGAATTTCTTACCGATAACGCGCTTGAATTCACGTCAAACGAATTCAAGACCTTATGCGATAGACTGCATGCAAAACACATTTTTACCTCGAACTATCATCCTCAGTCAAACGGAAAAAACGAGAGATCGCATATTATATTAACAGAGTACATAAGACACTACATAAGCAAAGGTGAGCAATGGGATACGATATTATCCCAAGCAATGCTTACGTACAATTGCACGATAAACAAAACTACGGGTTACACTCCCTACGAGTTGCAACTCGGAAGAGAACCCAATCACATTTTCAGCGAAGAAAGTGAACGATTGGCTCTCCAAAATCAAATTGATAACATGCATTTACAGCATGAGAATAAACTAGAGGAGGCACGTAGGAGCATACGTGATTACCAAGACTCAAATATTTCTAGTAAAACTTACGCGCCAATTGAAATTAAAGATCTAGTTTTAGTGAAAAACTTCAATGCAAAATCTTTCAAACCACAGTGGAAAGGTCCTTTCCCTGTGATACGACACGACAACCATATAACATACCACATAAACGAAAATGCGGTAGTAAAACAATATCACCGAAGTGATATTAAACTCTTTATTCCAGACGAATTGAATCCAAGATTGATCATTTTGCTAGTAGTGGCTCTACAATGTCATCTGAATAACGGAGAAAACGAAAAACATTCGGTGAAACAACTTGACGACGACGAAGTAATCTATTTGGAAACATTAGCTAAAGTAAAATTGTACCACGAGCAGTGGAAGATTATAATAGGATACGATTTATCCGATCTAGAAAACCATTTTGTAGAACTCAAAGCAGCTTATAATCAATTAGCGGGAAAATGTATCAATACTGTCCAGAACCGAAACTGGACTTGTTCTTCTAGACGTAAAACCTACAAACAACGAATAGAATTAAGCGAAATAGAAAGTGATTTAGAAAATGTATTATATCTAGCAGAAATTCGAACAAGAAAAACAAGAAATAAGCGCGGACTCTTCGATTTCGTAGGCGAGGTTAGCAAAACACTTTTCGGTACATTAGACGACACAGACGCGACCTATTATAATCAAGAGTTAGACAAATTGTATAGAAATCAAAGACGCCTTGTACAATATGTTCAGAATCAAACAAGTATTATACTCAAAACCTTTGCGGGCGACAAAGAGCTTGCAAAAGAATTCTCCAGTTCGATAGAACATATGAATGAACAGTTTAACAAACTTAGAGATTTAAGCCAAGCTAATGAACTTAATATTTTAATAGATGAAAGCCTACTTGATTTAAATAACGAGATGCAAAAATTAATTAGAGAAATAGAAAAATCAGAAAGACTAATTGTTGACGCGAGACATGGTACTGTTCAGCCATATATCCTATCTCCAAGAAAGCTTTTTGACGTTCTTAGGGAACATAAACATATCGACAATTTTCCAGTACCGTTGGAAGAAACATATTATACCACTCTCATAGATGTAAGCGATGTATCCGTAGCCTTAACTGAAAAACGATTGTTAGTACAACTGTTAATCCCTTTGACGGAAGATAAAATTTTAGAGTTAACTAAAGTAATATCGTTACCGAGACATGGCTGGCTGAGACAATCTATCATAGATACAACACAAAGACTTATACTCATAGATCCATATAGAACTACTTTTATGCCAATTAACGATTTAGAATTAATGCAAGCGAAAAGAATAGGCGANTATAAATTACTAAAAAGAACGTATCCCGACTATAAAACCGNAATAAAAGACAACTGCTTGAGCGAAATATTAACTAAACATNAATCAGAGAAATGTACAACAAAGTACATGCAAATACAAAACACATTGNGGATCCAGCTCCACACGAATCAAGACTGGATCGGAATTGCNCCTAGAGAAGAAGATTTGCATGTTCTTTGCTCAGATAAAAAACCACGTAGCGTGCGAGTTTATAAAAACTTTGTATTACACTTAGAACCTGATTGTACAGCAATTTCCGACACTGCAACTTTAAAACCCGAAAACATAATTAAAGATACGATTGAAATTCATCAGACTATTCGAGTACCATCACACGAACCGGTAAATACCATTTTTGCAAATTACAATCTAACATACCTTTGGACATAATAAATTACAATCGAACATACCTATGGACATAATAAAAGAAACGCATATAGATCCAGAAAGATTACAGACTCTCGATAAAACGTTGGGTGAACTTAATACCATCGCAGATCAGATATTAGATAACCACAGAACAATTACCTGAAAAGAAAGATTCATGTATTATCTTCATTTAACAGGATATATAGCCCTCGGCTCTATCCTTTTTGTTTTCCTTTATAAACTAGGTCTTTTTTCAAGTATTATCAATCTCTGTAAACAATTACTCGGAAATTGCTATAACATTGCAGTTTTGGAAATCAAGCGCCCACACAACATGTAAGCTACACTGGAGGTCGAGAACCTAGAGTAGTTCTACCTCTAGATCACCAGATACCACTCGATACACTCCGTAGACTACTAGATAAAATTTGATCGCACATCAAATTTTTCTATAAGGAGGGAGGTGTGACCATCGTCTAGTTTAGTTTAGTTGCTATGTAGTTTCGGGAAACTTTCCGAATTTATCTTAGGTCAGCAGATAGCGATAGGACCATGACGCACCGTCGATAGGACCACGACGCAAGCGATAGGACCATGACGTACCGTCGATAGGACCACGACGCACCGTCGACCCTTCGACATACCTTACCATATAAGGAAATCTCTCACGCTTATTCTAACACGTAATCGAGTCTAGAACATTCCAGGTTGTTTTCGAACACTCAAAAATGTTATCGAATAAGGAAAATTCCAGAACCTTCGATAACCAACCTCAGGCTCTATAAAACGCGCCCTCGAACCGAGGCAGTGGCAGTCAGAATCGAGCAGTCAGATACATACGACTCACGTACTTCAAGTCGTACTCGCCATTTACCAGTAATCTCGGTCGCGCCTTTTTCTCACATAAGTGATACTTAGTGAACGATAAGTGAAATATTGTAAGAAAAGACATTGTATTTGTGAAAGTGAAAATAAAATTGTTTTTATTTTTAACTAACTGAATTCGCAAATCTTACATTTGAATAAATTTTTTATTTTATTTAAAGTACATTAAAGTTTGTAGTTATTTCGTGACAAATTTCGAAACAGTTTATTTAAAGAAGTTATGTTAGAGATGTGTTGTCGGCGCAAAAAATATTTTTTTATTCGTTTTCTAAATTAATTTTTTATCATAAATTTATTATAAATTAAAAGTTTACAGTTTATACTTATTTTGTGCCAAGTTCAAAACAGTTTATTAAAAAAAGGTATATTGGAGATGTTGCCGGCGCGAAAAATATTTTTTTATCCACTGAATTAATTTTTTACCACAAATTGATTATAAATTGAAAGTTTATAGGTTGTATTGTAGTTATTTCGTGCCAAGTTTTTCAATACAGTTTACTAAAAAAAGTTAAATCGGAGGTGTTGCCGGCGTGAAATCACTACGCCGCGAGGAACATTGTCGAAGCGATCGGTACTATAGGAGATGTTGCCGGCGCGAATAACGCAAATCACTACCGTGCCTCGTGATTCTCTTTTTCTCTCTCTAACTCACACTTCCTCTCTTTCTTTCTTTTTTGTCTTAAAACGCGCTTCTATATGTATGCCATCTGGCAGCAGGCATATGAACATGCACACAATTTGGTCGCGCGATGACGACGATGACTATGTTTCTGAATCGTACATTTTTCACTTTAAATTTGTCGTCGTATATTTCGAAAAATCAAAAATAAGCAACAAAAACGGGTAAATGTTCAGAAAAACGGAGCACCTTCGGAGGTCAATGACCTTGACATATGTTGTCAAGGACACCTCCCTGAACAACAATCTGCAACTTTTAGCCGTCGCTCGTTGTTCGTTAAAAAATTAGAAACAAAAGAAATATCATAAATAAACTGTTATTTTCCGACACCGTGTACGTTTTATTTGTGTTGTAAGCGTGTAGGCAAGGAAGGCTACGCCCCCCGCAGGAGAAGGGGCTTCGCCCCTCCCTCCTGCTCCCTCCTCGAGAAAAACTGAAAAATTCAATCAAGTGTCGCTTCATGTCACAATTGGTTACTCAATCAATATGCACGGTTACACTTGCCATACAGTAAATTACAAAGAAAATTTCGTAGATCATACTAATTGTCACACGCAAAACATCGAAAGAATTTGGCGAGATATGCGAAGTAATATTCCACTTCATGTCAAGTAAACAATCTTGACATAAAGCGACACTTAATTGAATTCTTCATTTTTTCGTGAGGGGGGAGCAGGAAAGAGGAGCGAAGCCCCTCTCCCTGCAGAGGGCGCAGCTCCCCTGCCTACACGCTTACAACACAAACAAAATGTACACGGTGCCGGAAAATAACAGTTTATTGGCGCAACTTCTTTTGTTTATCATTTTTTAATGAACAACGAGCGACGGCTAAAAGTTGCAAATTGTTGTTCAAGAAGGTGTCCTTGACAACATATGTTAAGGTCATTGATCTCCGAGGGTGCTCCGTTTTTCTGGACATTTACCTTAAAAAATTGCTAATTAAAAATCTCTCCTTCACTGAAATGCCTGATTTTCGCTTATAAGAGACGCAGTGTGCTCGCGCAGTTCGAGCGCCACTTTGTTGCACGTGAACTTGACGCGAGGGACTACCGTGTCTTTTGATTATCCATGTTTTAATTCATTTAAAAAATTATATAAATATAAATTTTTTATTACTATTTTATTCATCTTTTATTTATTTAAATTTATTTATTCAACAAAATGTATGTATTTATATTTAATTAAACAAAACTTATTTATTTAACAAAAATGAATCTTATTATTTTTGCTTAGACAATAAGGACAAATAAAGAAATAAATCAGAAAAAAACAATTGCAAATTACTTATACTAATATTTGGAAATAGTTTCATTCAATTAACATTCTATTTTGATATAGAAAAACTAAGGTTTAACATTTTCTGGCAATAGACAATTTCTTTTTGATGTGACAATATTTCTCGTAGTTGAGAAAGATCGCTTTGAGCTGATGTTGCTGGTATTGATAAATATTTTCTTGCAAGTTCTACAATTGCTAAATACTTGGTTGTTCATGATCTCTATCATTTGAAGAGATCCAAATCAATTTCACTTGAGCCATCTCAGTCAAATAATTTTCAAACTGTACAGTAAAGTCAGACATATCGTTAACTTCATCATTATATAAAAATTCCAAAGCACTCTTATTAGATGATTTGTTTTGTTCTGCATTTATTGTCTGTAAGAAAATACTTTCAAGCAAATATTTTATTTCGTTCCGAATTGCTTCTCTCGCTGGTAAGGGCTAAAGATCCAAGTCCTTATATCTTGGATCCAGAAAGGAAGTACATTGGCTTAAATATATATCATTAGCATTCCATTCGAGATCAAAGCAATGTTAATTTCATAAAGTTTGCTTGAAATTAGTTACAACTTCGTCATCGTCTTCTTGTAATTTTAAGTGTTTATCAAGTACTTTTTTGAGTAACGGCCTGATCATTGAAACTGGAGAGTGCAAAACAATGTTGGTACAATTTGTAATGGTTTTAGAATTTTTACGAGAGATTCTATCCTTGCCCACTTGTTTTCTGAAATTTCCAATGTTTGTGCCACAGATGCGTCAGTGACGGTGCGACCATGGTGTAATAATATAAGGTGTAACATTCCGTGGTTGCGCAGTAGCCAACCAATCAGATTTGGGTCAAAATGCTTGGAATATGGCGTCCAATATATATAGTGTCCATGTGACACATTCTGTTACAGATGTATTTTGACCCAAATTGCCGCCGCCATTATGCGCAATGTTACACCTTATATTATTACACCATGGGTGCGACCTGCTAGGACATTTGAAATTGGACAGTTATTCGTATAAAGACGATCTAACATTGCAAACGTAGAGTTCCACCGAGTAACAGCTCTGAATTAATGTTGTTTTTGACATACCAAGCTGATCCTGTTTATATTCTAAGACTTGTTTTGCAACGTTGGAATTTTTGAAGTAACCAACTACTTTGCTACATTGTTGAATCAGTTGTTGAAGATTTCCCTCTTTAAGTACACTATTGATAGCGAGTTGTACAGCATGAGCTACACATGATATGTTGGAAACCTTGCCAGATAGTACCCACACAGAACATGATGTCTATTAGAGATCCGTATAACCTCCACAACTTCATCTCCATGATAGATGACAGATGAACGTCTAATGCATATCCATACTACGTCTACTATAGATATCCATATGATATTTAATATGAACATCTATTAGACGTATGTTATGGATATATAATAGACGTATATATTTTCAAAGACTTAATGAATTATTTAAAAATCGTTTACTGTGCTTTTTTTATTTAAATAACTGACCATTTATTATCGCACAAAAAATATTTATATAGCTCTGTGAGATATTTATCTCCATGATGAATGATCGATAGTTTATATAAAATCCATTATGAACATTGCCAGAGAAGATGACACACAGCTGTCACCAGCACCAATCTTTTTGGAAAAATCTCAGGTAAAGTTTAAGTAAATTTTGGCAAAGTATATATAAACAGGATCAGCACGATTGTACGATCCTGATTATCACAGAATTTCAACGTGTCAATGTGTTGAAACAGAATAAGTGTCTTCTATGTTGACACTCTGTGTGCAAATTATGTGCTGGTGACAAGTGAAGATTTGATATGCTGACTTGGAAAAATAACAGTCAGATAAGTATAAATAATGTGTTTCTTGGATCTCTGCGTGCAAAAGAACCTAACTGAGTAAAAACTTTGATTCTTTAATGTGTATTTTTCTTTATTTTTACTGGTGAGGTTTGCAGTTGTCAGGTATATGCACTCAATGCACTACTAGCAAAGTGAGGTAAATATACAAATAAATAAGTTATTTAGATTAATGTCAGTTAAATAAAAGTACTTTAATAATTATTTTTCTGCTACAGGAGCTGTCACTATGTAAAGATGTTGTAATATACAGGTAAGTGGTCAATTTATAAAGTAAAATGTATGTTAAATGGATAGTTTAGCTAAATACAGTCGCAGTCAGTGTTAAAATACCAATCTAATACTTATTTTTATGTTGCAGGTACAGCAGACTACACAGAAGGTGCATACTACTGTCACTGTATGAAACTCAGAACTAGATGTAAAGGTAAGTAATGAGTCAAATGATAAAAATGTGTAATAAATAAATTAATTAGATGTCTACGATTGTAGTCGGGCTAATAAAAAAATATTAAAATCTATTTTTCTGTTATAGATATGGATTGTCATTTAAAAACCGGTATAACTTTTATTATTTATTTATAAACCTTCATATAACATCCACCAGTCTTTTTAAGAAGATAGATCTCTATAATATATCTACTGCATCTTCTTGGATTACCACGAAACATCTACCCAGTAAACAATTTGTTCGCAATTTGCCGGCAAATTGTCAGCAATTTTAAGCAAAAATACTCAGCAAACTGGCATCAACTGTGTCCGCATTAAGCTTCGATTTTGTTGCCAAAACTTGTCGACAAAAAGTAACAGCAAATAGCTAGCAAAAACCGAGCAAAGCTTGATAACATAATCTGAGACCAAATTGACGCCAAATATGAAGCAAGACGATTTGATAGCAAAATGACATTTATAATATAAAAAAATTACTTAGATTTATAATTTATGTCCTCGAATAAGTTTTCTTGGTTATTCTCTATGTTATTCTAGTATTACTTCGCAGGAAAAACCCATTATGTCAGAAATCATCTCGACTGGATTTGAACTCTCTGATTACCAAGCGGGTACTCTATTAATTCAGCCATTGAAACTTTCACAATCAATTACTTTAAAACTAATATGTTAATGGCATTCAGTTATATTGTTACTGATTCTAAGTAAAACTATTTGTTACTAAGTAAATTAGCAAAATTTTAACTGATTCCTAGTAAAACTAATCTGTTATTGACACTTAACTTTAAAAGAAGCATTTTTTCACCGCAAATCAGTAATATTATCACTGATTCCCAGTAAACTTTTTTATCATTGAATCAATTAGTAAAATTTTAATTGATTCTACTTAGAGAGTGCAGTTTGGCAATCTGTTTAAGAAAAATCAATTATGTACTAATAAACGATCAATATCGTACGTGCATACTATAAGTTATATTTTTTGATAATATAAACATATTGCAAAATTATTTAAAATTAAATATTATACAGACAATTAATTGTTGTGACAAGTATAAATATTAAAATATTTCACATAGATGTTATTTTAATATTTATATAATTATTGTCGATTTAATAGTCAAATTTAAACATAATTTTATATATATTATGTATAAAGATTATATATATGTATATGTATATATGTATATAATTTGTAGAAATAAATTTAGGATATATATGTCAATATTCTTCTCTTAATTCTTTATAAATTTATACATACATATAAAATGTGCGTACATCTAGCATCGATCGTATAGGCTTTTTAATACTTAGTTTGCTAAAAAAAATATTTCATTATGTCATTTTAATATTTAATTATTGGAAATACATTAAATACTCAAATATAAAAGTAATTTTATGTATATTATAGATTATAGATAGTGTGTACATATATAATATAAAAATAAATCAAAATATAATTAAATGGCCCTTTAAATACCTTACAGTTTGACTGAACTGCAAATCTTGCTCGGTTTTTTCTGTTATTTTGCTATCAAGTCATGTTGCGCAGATCTTGCTTCATATTTGGCGTCAATTTGGTCTCAAATTATGTGCAAGCTTTGCTCGGTTTTTGCCAGCAATTTGCTGTTATGTTTTGTCAACAAGCTTGGATATATTTTTGCTAGCAATTTTGCAACATTGCCAGATAAAACAAACTCTGCATCGTATTTGATGTCTTTCTGCTAACAAAATTTGTAACAAGCATTTGGCAAAATCTGTTTCGACAAATTTGGTTATCTGGGACACTCATAGCAGCGTTGAGATCTTTCTTTATTTTTGGTTTAATCGATGTTTTTAAAACAGTTAAAGTAAATGTCCCTATTTGTGGCTATGTAAGATTCTCAAATGAATTAATAAAAAAGAAAAATGCTTTAGAGTAATTAAAATAAAAAACAATTATACCAAACTCAAGAGTATTCATTTTTGTATTAAAAAATGTTTTACTCAAATTTTAAACATAATGTAAAAATTATTAAAAAACAAATTGCAGACTATGTAAATGTACGCATTAGTGACCGCATGATTTAAATACCTATTAGTGACCGCCATCTGCTCTGGTTAGTGATCAAATCGAATGTACCGATTATTAACCATTTATTAACTATAGTGACCGGCAGTTCAATAAAAAACATATAATGTTTCAAGAAGTTGGAACAACCGGTCTTAAGTAACCTAACCTAACCTAACCTAACCTATAGTGATAGTGTTGCCACTAAAGTTTTTTCTCGAGTATACATTAAACATTTTTCTGTTTACTTGTACAAATGCAACTCATACACGCCTAGAAGCAAAGTAAAAGTAGATAGAAGCGAAGTAAAAATAGATGTTACTTATATTTTTTTGGAACACAAAGCAGCGAAATTTACTCTTATAATTAGTTTTTTTTAGCCTGGTCACAAATGACGACATGCGTGTTTTATTGTCCCTATTTGTATTGTTTGCTTATATACTCAGTACTACTAACTTTCTATTAATTAACAATTAATTGCCAACATTTATTTATCATTTACTGTTATACTTACACAAAATTATCCTTTAAAAATTGTTTTTAATAAGATTAATTAAGTTGTCATTGTGTTATGACAAGCATCCCACCTACTAACGTGTCAACAAATCTGCACTCGATCTGTCACTAATGGCGATATGAGCACCTTATTTTACATTTTCATAAGTATTGATCAAATATTACTAAAACCGTATATCAAATTAGCTCGTTAATTGCCAAACACAATAAATATTCTTTTCAAGAATGAATTACTTGAAACTTCTGATTAATATAATGAAAGTCCGCGAGTGGTCACAAATAGGATCATTGTCACAAATAGGGACATTTACCTTAATCTTCTTTTAATCGCTTCTTCTTTAAATAATGTATACTTGGGTTCAACAACAGACATAAAATTTTTGAATCTAATGCTCGAACAGAAAGAAAACGGTAACTGATGCATCGCTATCAATTTTGCCTATGCTTCGTGTATTTGTTCTTTTACGATTACATAAACTATAGAATTGTCTCTGACGTTTTTTCCGTATTTGCGAATTTCCTGCAACCACGTTTTCTTCTTGAGCTTCATTTTCAGAGATTACAGTGTTTTTATTTTCTGCATTATGACGCTTATCCTCAATACTCAATGACGCACTTTGTGTATTAGAATTTAAAGGCTTTACTTTATAAATAAATTGTAAATGTCTACCTATCACTCCTGTGTTGTTCCACCAGCACATAAAACCTCATTATTGTATTCTTTATCATACACAAAACGCTTTATCTCCTTCACGTTTGGCATACTGCCATACTCAGCTTCTTCGTGTAGACATTTTACAAATATTTTAGGATTAGATATTATAAAGATGGAAGAAGAATGGAAGACAATTCTTACTTAACAAAAGAAAAATGTTTAATTAGGAAAAATAAAATGATGATTCAACAAAAATGTAAGAAGAGTAAGAACCGCCGTCACGTAGTTGTTACTCGCTTCTAACTAAATATCAACTGATTGCCAGACCAGCATTGAAACTTTCCGATACCGAGAAATATTAGTAAACAAAGACACGCGTGTCTACGATTTATTTTGTCCCTTTCGAATTTGTGTTTCACTCTTAATACCTTCGTACCTGCGCCGTGTTATATAACGCTTTCGTAATAAGTAAATGAAAAAGTTATTTCTTGCATTCATACATCTTTTCTCTGGAGGTCGATCATGTGCCATGTAACCGTACAAAATAGTGGCCGCTGAAAAACTTGTCTCTCCATTTTTGCAAAATATTAATTTTCTTTAAGTTAACAATATTACATACGCGCCGTTAAGTTAATTGACTAACTGAGGTACTGAAGTTGTAGCAAACACAACAAAAAGTTTAAGAAACGTTGTTGAAAAATTGTGCCTCACGAATAAAACACACACCACAGAGTAGGATTGCTTTCAAAAGCGTAAATTTATTGAAAAATCCACAAATCACCTTGGCACATATTCCGAGAAAAATTTTTTCAATCCATATTAACTGTGAACTCTTTCTTATATCATAACTCTTTCTTATACTATTACCACGGAATCTATGTGATCAGAATTTTCAAACCCAATTTTATTAGTTATGATGTTAAGAGTGCGTAATTTAAACATAATTGCAATGTAAAACTAAGAAGTATAAGTCGACTTCAATCAAGTAAACTTTGCGCCGTTTACTTAAACTCATTAACGCGTGTAGATTGGTGTTTTTGAACCTATTTCAGACATGTTAGTCAATATAAGATGTATATGTCGCATATTAAAAAAATAAATTTTCATAAAAGTTAAAACTACGTTGGATTTGCCTATATATATATGGGCAAATCCACCGAAGTTTATATAGTCTTCTTAAATGCTTAATAAAAGAGATTTAAATATAAAGTTCATAAATACTACTTAGAGATATATTTAGTTTAAATTAAATATAAAGTTCATAAAATTTTCACCCTTAAAAATACATAACTAGATTAAAAATACGAGCTTGTACATGTTGCAACTGCAGTTACAAAAACTATATCTCGTATATTCGAACGTGTTGCGACATCTCCAAAAAAAATATGTAGTTTTGCTTTTTCTACGTGTTACGTGCCACCCGCGTCTTTATTAGCCTTTCCGTTTTTCTTTGTTTCTTTTAAAGGTCGTTTCAACAGCTCGAAAGATCAAAGGACTAATACAATTTCTCTTACCTCTATTTCTTGCAGCGAGACACATGCAAACCGCTACGACGACGTCTGCAACGACGTGAACGAGAAGAAAACAAACGCGAGCAAGAGTAGAGCGGCTAATAACATGCAAACGAAAAAGAGATGCAAGAGACGCGTCGCGCGCGAGTATAACTGCACGGTGCTCTGCTGAATAACATTTGGTGTATAAAATAACCACGCATGCCGGTTGCGCACAAAAGACCTTAGTGGCGAGCGATGTAAAAAAAGCTGCTGTTCACGGAAAAGAAAGACGTAAGCTTTCTTAGAGAGAAACAAAGATGGAGAGAAAGTGAAGGAGAGCGTCGAACTTGGTCGATGGAAATGAGACGAGAAGCAAAGAAGAGAGGGGAGAAGAGACCATGGAGGCTCCGGTCTTCTTTTTAGACGCATAGGACGTCTTTCAAGTTCTTGGAGTCCTGTGATTCTCGGCCGTAACCCGAAACGTGTAATTAGGAGCACCGAACCAAGATGAATGGCCAAGTGATGCCGGTGAGTGGCATAGCGGAACGAGGCACAGTGAAAGAGACACAGACAAAGAGAAAGAGAGAGAGAGAGAAAAAGAAGATGCTAAAGAAAGTAGCAACTACCACAAGATCCTGTACATTGCACGCGCGCATCCATTTTGATCCTATAGTGGCCGATACTAGGATAGACATGTATATGTATACATACATATATACCTACATATATGCCCACATAATACCACACAACCACCTCTCTTCCTTCTTTTCTCTCTCTGCGCGAATACCGAGTCTGCGTACACTCGTTGCTTCTCATCTATAGATGTGCGCGGCTATCAATTTCTTCTCTTTGAGAGAAGAACCACGATGGTGGAGAGAGTGGCAGCATCCTTTCCACCGGACCTCGTCTCGGACATCAAGTTCTCTCGTCAAAGCCAAGAGAGGATCTGAGAGAAGGACGCAAAGTGGCTAGTTCTAATTTAAAGGCGCGAGGATCTCTCTCCTTATTTTTGTAACTCTAGTTAACGTTATTAATTTATAGAAAAAACTGAGACATGAGAAGAAACTTATAATCTTTACTCTTTTTTGTGATTTTTTTTCAGAGCGACATGACCCAGTAAACAATTTGTTCGCAATTTGCCGGCAAATTGTCAGCAATTTTAAGCAAAAATACTCAGCAAATTGGCATCAACAATGCAGTGTCCGCATTAGGCTTCGATTTTGTTGCCAAAGCTTGTCGACAAAAAGTAACAGCAAATTGCTAGCAAAAACCGAGCACAAAGCTTGATACATATTGAAACATATTTTGGTCTGAGACCGAATTGACGCCAAATATGAAGCAAGATCTGCGCAACACGACACAGCTTTGCTTGGTTTTTGCCAGCAAGTTGCTGCTATGTTTTGTCAACAAGCTTGAATATATTTTTGCTAGCAATTTTGCAACATTGTTAGACAAAACAAACTCTGCATCATATTTGATGTCTTTCTGCTAAAAAAATTTGTAACAAGCATTTGGCAAAATCTGTTTCGCGACAGATTTGGTTATCTGGGGATATCTAACACGGACAATTATAATAGTTGCAGTCTGCTAGCAGGTTTTTATGGTAAATTTATAATGAGAAATATGAGTTTTCTTGACTTCATTTATAAATTTACTAGATAAATTTAATTTATGTGAAAGAGAACAAAAATAATGTATGGAAGTTATATCACAGCATACTATTCTTTTTTTAAGTATTTACAAGTAACATAGCTTGTAAGACAGCTCTGTTATCAATTATTACTTCAGACTCATCTTTTAGAAAGTGAGATACTATATACATAGACATAAAATATAAATTTTATTCACAATACATATATGTATATATATATGTATATATATATGTATATATATATGTATATATATATGTGTATATGTGTGTGCGCGCGCGCGCACGTGCGTCTTATTCGAGTACTTCCAGAGATTTAATAAATATAGACACAAAACTTCATTTGCGTTTTCTTTTTTTTTTTTTTAGAACTGATGGTTAAAAGAATCTAAAAAGTTTCCGAAATCTTTTTCTAAATCCTTGCTGTATATCCAAAATAGGTAATTATATATTATTATACTCTTAAGCCAACGAAATATTTTACTCGGCAAATTACATGATTTTATCACCGAGTAACAACATGCAACGAGCACATAAAAATGCTCGACGAGAAACATATTGTATTTACAGTATCGCATTGATGCACTTGCCAGATATATATCTCAAAGTTCTTCACGCACGACATGATATTCATTTTTGTTTTCACCGTGTTCGACTGTGTAATTTAAACTCATTTAAAAAATTCCATGTGTGTGTGTTTTCCAAATAACAATATTACGATCTAATGTTTACCGATTATTAACCAAATCGCTCAAAGATATTGTTTATAATTACTAGCGATCTCCTATTTTTTACATCGATCGAAAGCTTAATCAAGGTGTGTGATTTGGACTCATTAGCTGTAATTACACCGCCGCCCAACAGAAAAGAGAAAGAAAAAAGGAAGAAACCGGTTAGAGCAGAGTAGCATCCCGAGATGATCGGCGTGTGATCTCGATAGGGATACGCCGGTAGGGAAGCCTTCGATCGGCTGTGTTCTCTTCCCTCTGTGTGATTCACCCCGACAGACTAACACCGACAGAGAAGGGAAGGGAGACAAGAGTCTTGTATAGAGAATTTAAAATAGTTTGTATGTATATATGTATGTATGTATATGCTACTCTATTTGGTGCTTAGTACTTACACAAACAAAGGAGTACAGATAACACAATTGTGGTGCACTGCATCTTCTTCGATTTTGTAGTTAAAATAAACACAAATTTTTGTGCGAGACAAAACACCTCATGCCTCGCGGCAGAATTCACATTGCAATCATTTTTTTCTCATTCTATGTTAACTTACAACAGGCCAGATAATAAGCACGCAAAGTAAAATTGATCAAATAAGAACCGACCAGCGCGAACAGACGCGCAACACTGCAATAGCAAAATCACGCTAAAGCAAAATGCAGCAAAGCGCCCTCTGATGATAGCTTTAGCCAACATAACCGATCAATGTACTTGTCTGTTCCGTCGCCAGAGGGTGCAACATAATGGCAACATTACCGACGTACAGTAATTCATTCTGAATACCCAGCAAACAAAATGATGGCATTATGCAAGCATGCTTTCCATGGCGTGCTGTCTCTGTGACTGCCAGATACAGGTCCATCTGGCAAGCATCGCGACGACACGTTATGCTCAACACTTTATGCGAGCTTTGTGTAAGTAGAATGCACTTCAGAATGCCGGCATCATGCAAACACACAAGTCTTGATCAGTACTAAATCCTGCTTTTAGGTTAGGTTAGGTTAGGATTTTTCAGTTAAAATATAAATAAAACAATTTAAAAAATTTCTTTATTTAGAATATATTAAATATTTATAATATACATAAATTTATAATATAATATAAATAATTTTTCCGCTCGCAAAATTAACAATAAATAATAATTAGAAAAAAGATCTATATCAAGCAAACAAAAAATCGTAATTTTATTAGTAAAACAATAATATATAGTTTATATAAATTAACAAAGAAAAAAGAAAAATAACGCCATGTCGCAAAGAGGTGGATATTGATGGAAAGTATGAAATTAATCTTACATATGGCAGTTCATTTATATGATGTGGTATTGAACAAGACTTCCTGAAAAACCAAGTAAGTCAAAGTCCGCGCAATTTCACAATAAAAATAGTAAAAACGTATTAATACAAACTCACATATCCGAAGTCAAGGATCAAACACTGAACAGAAGGCAAAGGCAACAGTGTATAAATATATGAATCCCCACAGTCAACGGAATGAACAAGCAAGAACGTTAAATTTTAAAATTTGAAAGATTTGAGTTCGTCAAGTAGATTAAAATAAGAATGGTCAAGCAAGTCAGTGTCATTATTCAAATTTAAACCATGAGTCTGTTCTTTGATATGTATAGTTTCGGAAATTAATCTTTTATAATAATTTGATTCATGATCTAAAATTTGAGTATTATTCCAGTCAAAATTATGATCAAAATCAAGTCTATGCCTAGAGACAACCGATTCATTCCGTTGATGGTGGAGATTCATATATTTATACACTGTTGCCTTTGCCTTCTGTTCAGTGTTTGATCCTTGACTTTGGATATGTGAGTTTGTATTGATACGTTTTTACTGTTATTGTGAAATTGCGTGGACTTTGACTTACTTGGTTTTTCAGGAAGTCTTGTTCAATACCACATCATATAATGGACTGCCATATGTAACATTAATTTCACACTTTCCATCAATATCCACCTCTTTGCGACATGGCGTTATTTTTCTTTTTTCTTTGTTAATTTATACTGAAGAGGGCTCAAGTAAGAGCCAAAACGTTTATATATTTATAATTATATGTTATTGTTTTACTAATAAAATTACGATCTTTTGTTTGCTCGATATAGACCTTTTTTCTAATTATTATAAATTTATAATATACATAATATTTATAATATATATAAAGTATTTATAATACATATTATATTTATTTTTTATGATACATATTATATCCTTATATTATGTTTAATTATATTATATTCTTATATCCAAATTGCTGACCACAGAATTGCAGAAATGCACATACAGCTTCCTTCGTATAATACAGTGTAGTCTCGTCTTTTGTTCGACTATAAAACTGATGCACACCAACTAAAAGATTTTGAAGAAGAGGTTATATGTAGAAATATCACTACCCAGATAACCAAGGCGGAATGAACATGTTTTGCAAAGTCTGCATTAACACATTATGTCAGTAAAATGCTGCCAGCATTCACACATAGTCTGCTATGTCAATTAGTGGCGACAGGAAAGCAGAAAAAAAAAGAATATAAATTTGGCATGCCG
>NW_018020865.1:143018-158708 GCF_002006095.1 Pseudomyrmex gracilis | reverse complement strand
CGGGTTTTCCAAAACTTAGCAACGTTTCGTTAAACGTTTCTAAAACGTCGTAGTAACGTAGCGGAAACGTCGAAATGTCCGCTTTTTAAGTTTCGCTCCGATTTTTGTTAATGTTTATAAAAATTTAAACATTAACAACTTTGCAACTCATCGGGCACAACGGTTAGCAACGTTTCTTATACGTTTCAACGAAATCAGACCGAAACTTAAAAAGCGGACATTTCGACGTTTCCGCTACGTTACTACGACGTTTTAGAAACGTTGCTAAGTTTTGGAAAACCTGTTGCAGAAACGTTTGTGCTACTAACGATGCTATGTGCAGTGATGAAAGATTTGACCGGCCAGCACCAAGAGTGGGAGCCACTGGGAGACGCACACAAGCAAGAACCGCCGTCCGTGTGCGTGACGTCAACAATATGTTAGTTCGCTTGTGTGCGTGCTCTCAGTGGCTCCCACCACCTCAATGCTCTTGGTGCTGGCCGGTCAAATCTTTCATCACTGGCTATGTGGGCAAGCTTTGTGTAATCAGAATGCGGGTTAAGTTGAAAAGTGGCGACCTCTGTCGTCATTTATCTTAGTATTTTCAGCATGCCATGATATCAGTTTGCTAGCATACCAACGCGTAGCATTACTGAACAGCACTGTACCAACATATTGTTCACATGACATGCTTTCACGGCATACTGACACGTAATATTTGCTGGGCGTACTCAAAATCTTTCACCCATCAAATATTACGTGTCAGCATGCCATGTGAACAATATGTTAGTACAGTGCTGTTCAATAATGCCACGTGTTGGTATGTTAGCAAACTGATATCATGACGTGCTGAAAATACTGAGATAAATGACGACAGAGGTCGCCACTTTTCAATTTAACGCGCATTCTGATTACACAAAGCTTGCATAGAGTGTTGAGCGTAACGTATCGTCACGATATTTGCCAGATGAACTTGCATTTGGCACTTACAAAAACATCACGCCATGAAAGCATGTTTGCATGATGCCAACACATTGCCACCATTTTGTTTGCTTAAAATGCTATAAAACTGCATTTATCCTGTGCTGATCGTACACGCTTATAATGAACTTTTTTAGTGGATTTTAAATGCGCTTTTAAAACGCATTAACGCTAACGCAATTTTAAATCGCTAAAAAAATGCTGAATTTCTGCATCTGCATTAGCGTTTTTTAGTGCTTTTCAGGCGCTAGTGTGCTACGTGAGATTAACCCTCATAGGAAAACATTTACAAAATTATGTGACAAAATCTTGCACTAAAATTGTAATTTGCAATTATACAGGTATATTTTAGGAAATAGATATGAAAACATTGATCTTTTATAAAATATTTGTAGGTGTTTGCAAAATTAGTTTCCAAATACTATTTTGGAAAAAGAATAACGATATTGCGAATCATCTTAGCAGTATATTTGCAAAATTAATTTCAAAAAGAAATTGTTCAATACTTGAGAAAAAAATTTCAGCTATGTGATGTTTAAAATATGTAGAAATATAATTGCATATGAAGAAATCAACTTAATTCATGTATATACTTAAGAAAATGCATAACGACTCTTTCGCAATTTTTGACAAATATTATTTACAAAATTTTATTTCGACAAAACTGTTGCGTTATGGCGAATCATCTTAGTGCAATCATTGCAAAATCGTCGTTATTTATGATGCCATTTTTGTGCAATATTTTCACAATTTGCCTATTAGGGAAACGAAAGACTTTGTAAACGCCCAGTGAAATTTTTAAACATTTGATCGTCTCAAAGCTGAGATAATTGAAATTATAAGTGACACTATATATGTATTATAAATATTGTATATATTTTAAGTAAAAAAATATTTTTAACAATTAATAAAGAATCTTTCAGGCTCTGAAATTTCTAAACTGAGAAATATATAAATACAGTCATAAGAGCCATTTGCAGGATGTTGTGCGGAAATATGTGTATATATGTATACAAGCTGTCCCAGAATTGCCGTACAATCTCTTGTAGGCAAGTAGAAGGAGTAAAACTGAGTCAAAAAGTCCTGAACCATTTGTTTCTATTCTTTAAAATAAAGAAGTAATTATTGAGTAAATCAGGCCTATCAGTGCCGACCTTTAGCCAGGCGCACGTCAGTGAGCCGCGCGCCTGGTGTGTGTAAGCACTCCGCGCGGCTCACTGGTGTGCGCCTGGCTAAAGATCGGCGCTGCTTGACCTGATTTACTCAATAATTACTCCTTTATTTTAAAGAATAGAAACAAATGGTTCAGGACTTTTTGACTCAGTTTTACTTCTTCTATCTACCTGCGAGAGATTGTACGGCAATTCTAGGACACCCTGTATACATATATGTGTACATATATTGTATATACATGTTCACATGTAAACTTTTACACGTGAATTTTTGAATTGAAATTTCAATTCTTAAAATCATATAGGATGCTATAGATTTGTATCACATATATGAGATACCTCCCTAACTAATTGTTAAAATATTGCGAAAAAAACTCTTCAGCCAGGAGTCGAATCTGGATGAAAATCTCATATATGTGATGCAAATCTAGCATCCTATGATTTTAAGAATTGAAATTTTAATTCAAAAACTCACGTGTAAAAATTTACATGTGAACACGTATTATACATATGTATGTACACATATACAGAGTGTCCCGCAATTGCCATCTCACCGCTTGTAGGCAGATAGAAGGAGTTATTCTAAGACGAAAAGTCCTATATCACTTTGGAAGATTCGCAATAATTAACGAAATATTAAGTAATAAAGATCCGCTAATTAGCGTGCATCCAGCGTAAGGACAACCCAGTCTGTCGCGCCGTAGCGACGGAATGGGAGGAAACTAATAGAATAACATGTGCATACATAGATAGCATATAGGCTGCGTTCGGGCAGCGCGCTATCCGCGCTATTGTATTCCGTCGCTACGGCGCGACAGACTGGGCTGTCCTTACGCTGAATGCACGCTGATTAGCGGATATTTATTAATTCATATCTCGTTCATTATTGCGAATCTTCCAAAGTGGTATAGAACTTTTCGTCTTAGAATAATCCCTTCTTCTTGCTTACGAGCAGTGAGACGGCAATTATGGGACACCCTGTATATAACACACATAATTCCGCACAACATCCTGCAAACGGTTTTTATGATCGTATTTATATATTTCTCAGTTTAAATATTTTTAAACTGTGTTTTATTTATAATAGTTTAGCATAAAAAACATAACTTAAAAACAGGGTTTGGTAATATAAAAAGATTTGTGTGTTTACATCCCACAGAACATGATGTCTATTAGAGATTCATCCACAGTTCCATTTTTATGATGGATGACGGATGAACGTCTAACGTATAGCCATGCTACTTCTACTATAGATATCCATATAAAATCTATTATAGACATCCATTAGACGTATATTATAGATATAACATAAATATGTATATTTTTGTAAACTTATTGAATTATTAAGAGTATATTTACTATATCTTTTTATTACTTTAATATATCTTTTATTACTCATAAATAACTTTATACATATATAATGCATACATCTCACATAGTACGTACTAGTACAGAAATATTATAGCAAAAGTTGCACTATACTAGTAATATTAGATATTATAATATATATTATGATAATATTTATTGATATATATATAATATTATTGATTACATTTATTTATAATATTACAATATTACGGTAATATTGTATTGCATCTTAAGTAAGATTATACAGAGTGGAAAAGAAGTAACGGAACAGTTGAATATCTCAGAAAATATAAGTTTTACAGAAAAGTGTTTTAGACAAAAGTAGTATAGTTTAAAAAAATCTATTTACTGATTGTATTACTGTGATCTTTGATTACGCCGCCAAGGTCAGGTCAAGGTTGTATTGATTTTTTTAAATAGAACTTTTTATTTTTTTATTACAGATTCTTATAGCTTACCTCGAAAGCTTTTCAAAACACTATAATCAAGTTTATTTTCATTAAGTACTTTTTGACTTATGAGGGTTGAATATCAGAATATTGCCGGTATTAGCATTATCTATTGGCGTTATCATTCATTTCGAATGTTGCTTTATTAAAAAGAAAACTATGTTAAATAAGAAGTTAGGTTCTTTGTTACTTTTCTGCATCATAAACTCACAAAATTCGTTTTGATCAAAATTATCTTTGTAGAAAAAGTACCGGCAGTACTCTAATATTTAATCCTCATAAGTAAAAAAATACCTAATAAAAATAAATTTTATTATAATGTTTTGGAAAGCTCTTGAGTTAAGCTATAAGAATCTGTAATAAAAAAATAAAAAGTTCTATTTAAAAAAATCAATACAACCTTGACCTGACCTTGGCGGCGTAATCAAAGATCACAGTAATACAATCAGTAAATAGATCTTTTTAAACTATACTACTTTTGTCTAAAACACTTTTCTGTAAAACTTATATTTTCTGAGATGTTTCTGATAAATTTTTGTTTTATTTTGATTCAATAACTTGACAACTATTCTAACAAACAAAAAGAAATAAAGAATAGTAAGTCTCTGTGTTCGGCATCTTTTTATTTCTAACAATGATCAGTAAAAAGTGTTATCAATATAATGATAGCATCTATAATTTTAAGAACTTCCTTTTTAAAAAGGGGTGTTCCGGTACTTTTTTTCCACTCTGTATATCAAAGATTATATATCTAAATTATACAGGGTATCCCATTTTAACAAACTCAGTCAATTATCTGAGAAACACTGCTTTAAATCGACACATGTTTCGAATAAAAGTTTTATAACTTTGAGGGACATAAGGTGGTATTATTGATTTAACCTTGGGTTGCATTGTCAAGGTCAAAGCAAGGTCATTTAGAATTTTTTAAACGGAACCTTCTATTTTTTTATTGCATATTCTCGTAGTTTACCACGAGAGCTTTTCAAAACACTATAATAAAGTACTTTTTTGTTAAGTACTTTTCGAGTTAGAAGTTTGAAAAGTACAATATCGTCGACATTAGCATTACCTAAGATATACCACGCGGAGTGCTCAGTCGGATTTAAATCTCTTTTGTGTTTTGAGGAAAATCGGAGAATGATCTAGCCAATGAAGGCAAGGTCTGTAGTTGATCCAGTCAATAGAGGCAAGATCGAAAGATGACAACAAGATCGGAAGAGGAATGACTGATGAGTGTAAATGGTTAGATTCATAAGTAAGAACCAATTGCTCGCAGTGAGAGCAAGCTGAATTTGAAAAAGGCTGATGTTGATTTTCTGGCTGCAATAACTTTAATTAATCAGATGTTCGAAAGTCGCACTGTTGACTCGTTGGCAATACTGAATGCGGCGTTAAAAATGTCTAACAGTACGCAAGAATATATGGAATGTTGCACGCAGCTCGGATTCTCTTCTTCGTGTCATCTCTTGTCATCGGTGCATTCCGGCACACTACATTTTTGAGATAGCCCCACAAATAAAAATCAAGACATGTTATGAATGAATTGAAGCTATTACAGCCAGAAAATCAACATCAGCTTTTTTCAAATTCAGCTTGCTCTCACCCAGAGACTTATACCGATATGCAGAATACCGGTATTATACCAATATTTTTCGGTAATATCTTTAAATCTCCTATGCGAACTGAAATGCAGGAATATCGATATGATGTCATACTATATATCGATATGATGTCATATATCGATATAAGAAAATATCGGTATATTTACTCATTATCTATCGGTACTTTTTTCGATTTTTTTATTTCCTTGAACTTTTTGGGATTTTTAAAAAGGAAGTTCTTAAAACTATAAATGCTGTTATTATATTGATAACACTTTTTACTGATCAATGTTAAAAATAAAAAGATGCCGAACACAGACACTTACTATTCTTTATTTCTTTGATTTTTTTTTGTTTATTACAATAAAATATGTCAAGTTACTGAATCAAAAAAACAAAAATTTATCAGAAAATATAATTTTAGTAGCAGTTTAGTCTTTTATCACAAAATGTCATAAATAAGTAAATAAATAAATTTATTACTTATATAATTTTTGCAAATTTAACAAAAACACTTTTCTCAAACATGACACTGAACTATGACTGAACACAAGAGAGCTGCCGAAACAGCTGCCGAACAATTCAACATGCTTGCTCAATTGTTTTCTGAAAAAAAGTGTATTTATATTTTGTCCATCTGTGAGACCAATGCGCGGATATAAAAACGTGTAAACGTGTATATAAACGAGTTAATTATGCAGAAAAATATGCTTCAAGAGAGTAACTTACCATTTTTACACTAAGAATACCGAAGTAATACCGGTATTTTATTAGTTTTTAATAATGTATCAGATTCGGTATTATGACGATAACGGTAAGAAATCATTTCCGTACTATATCGGTTTCGGTACCTTGTTTCTAGTATAATACCGGTATCGAAGTCATACCGGTATTAAGTCCGTGCTCTCATCGGGAGCGATTGGTTCTTACTTATGAATCTAACCATTTACACTCAACAGTCATTCCTTCTCCGATCTTGTCGTCATCTTCCGATCTTACCTCTATTGACTGGATCAACTACAGATCTTGCCTTTATTGGCTAGATCATTCTCCGAGTTTCCTCGAACCACAAAAGAGATTTAAATCCAACTGAGCAACCTCCGCGTGGTATATCTTAGGTAATGCTAATGTCGACGATATTGTACTTTTCAAATCTTCTATGGTGTCCGACCGAAACTAGTTTTTACAACCGAAACCGAAACCGAAACCGAAACTTCCTTTTATAATAATCCCTTATTACATTTTTTTACTTTGAGTCTATGTTTCTGTTAATTTTAGCTAGCTGCAGGTGCGTATGTGTTAAAAAAAAACCCTTATTCGATAAACGAATAGCTTTATTGCTCTTAGAAAATCAACAAAAAAAAGTATCACAAACTTTCTTCTTTCTGTATGTGGAGTAAAATGTGTACTTCACGCAGACAAAAAATCATTGATCAATGCAGTCTTTATTATCAATATCAGTACTGTACTAATATCACACAATTATTATTACAGTCTCTTTGACAGTTAAAGTTTTAGTTATAAAAATAAATTCCCAGTAAACACAAAGTAACAGTAACATAACATTAATGTTATAATTTCCCACTCAACAATGTAACTGCAATGTAACATGCCTTGTACGTAGCAGTTACATTGTTGAGTGGGAAATTATAACATTAATGTTACGTAACTGTTACTTTGTGTTTGCTGGGTTAAAACTTGAGTTTGTAACAAAAAATATCAACATTTCAAGTACCTATTATTAATTCAAAGGCATATAATTACGCATTATCATAATAATAATTATGCAGTTGCCAACAAAAGATAGTTAAAAAAAACTTTGTACTTAACAAGATTAAGTAAACAAAAACAAACTTTTTCTTTTATCTAAAAAGCGAAATAACTTCTATCTAACCTTTGGTTATTATTTAGTCGACAACTCACGAACGCGAACAAAGTTTCGGTTTTGGTAGTAGTTTCGGCCGGTTTGCTGCCAAAACCAAAACTAAATCGAAACTCCAATTTTGCGCCGAAACTAGCCGAAACCGAAACCGAAACCGAACCTTCGGTCGGACACTAATCTTCTAACTCGAAAAGTACTTAACAAAAAAGTACTTTAGTGTTTTGAAAAGCTCTCATGGTAAACTACGAGAATATGCAATAAAAAAATGGAAGGTTCTGTTTAAAAAATTCTAAATGACCTTGCTTTGACCTTGACAATGCAACCCAAGGTTAAATCAATAATACCACCTTATGTCCCTCAAAGTTATAAAACTTTTATTCGAAACATGTGTCGATTTAACGCAGTGTTTCTCAGATAATTGACTGAGTTTGTTAAAATGGGACATTCTGTATATCAAGATTATACATATATCAAAAGATTATACAGGGTGTCAGACAACTACTTTGACATCTCTCGTAGGCAAGTAGAAAGATCAAAACTGAGTCGAAAAGTCCTACACCATTTTATGAGATTCGCAATAGTTACGAAGATCTTAATTAACAAGGATCCGCGAATAAGCATCATCGAGTTGTCTTACGCGTGTAAAACAGCCCGAAGCACTTATTACCCGTAGTAACGCACAGTGGGCCAGAAGAGCCAAATAAGCGGCCAAAAATTTGCCTAAAGTTAATTTTATTTAAGATTGTAAACTTACGTACTAATATTAGGTTTTTTACGTCGCCGATTACGAATTTGATATTTCAATTTAGAAATTTAAATTAGCAGAGAGAGAAATAGTGACCAACAATTACAAAACCAAGTCAATTTGTAATGAAAACTTTTTCTCGGGGGTTTTCGAGATTGCTGATTACAAATTTGATATTTCAATTTAGAAATTCAAAATGGCGGATCCAAAAACGTTAATTTTGTATAATTGTAAATAACAATAAATTATATATTAAATACAATTTTATGTAAAAACTTCCGTTTTTGGATCTTTAAACTTTTACATCAACATGCGGGAGACCTCTCTGCGGGCGAGACAGTTTCAAGAATTGGTAGAATGACTCCGTGCAACATAGCGAGAGAAATAGTGCTACTTAGAGATAGTACTGAAATTATCTCTAATTTAAAAAATAATAATGTACTATTATAGAAAATAATAATGTAATAATCATAAAATAAAATAATATAATACACAATTCGAACGAACACGTAATAGAATAATTGTACTACAAAAATTTGAATTATTGCTACTACAATTGCCACTACAATTGCCATTACAATTGCTATTACAATTGTTATTAAAATGGCCACTATCGCAGTCAGAAAAATCGAAATTCTGAATGAATTAAACCCGTTCGAAGACATCTACATAAGCAAATCGGGTTAGGTTAGGTAATATGCGTATAGCGCACGGTAATGCGTTGCGTTGTGCACTGCTTACAGGGTCATTTTCTTCTGTAATATATAAAAAACGCAAAAAGGCGCATATTTTTAAACTGAGAAATATAAATCCGGTCATAAGAGCCGTTCGCAGGATGTTTTGCGGAAATATGCGTGTATACATATATAGTCATATCCCGTTTCACCTCTCCGTAACAACATCAACAAGTATGTCAAATAAGGATATAAGAAAACGTTATCGAATATAATTTAAATTTTTGTATAATTCCACAAATGCAAAGTAAGGTTTCAATGCTTCGGTGTCTAACATTACGTTGATAGCGTTTTTTTGTAATTTAATCTGTAGTATTTCATCTCTGAGATTATCCTTTTATTATAATTGTTCTCGTGGTCTAATATTCGTGCGCCCTGCCCTGCCAATCGAAATCATGATTCAATTCTAATCTGTGTTCAGTTATGACAGATAGACAATTGGAAGCTCTGTTGATCTGGTTTCTATGTTCTTTTACTCTAGTTTTTAGTTTTCTTTTTGTCCGGCCTACATAGAATGCAGTACATTCATTACATTCAATACAAATATACAATGCATTTGTTACATGTACCTACTGTTTTAATTTAATTTAAATACTGTTTTAATTTTAATTAATTTAAATTAAATCATTAAATTACTTAAATCAAGAGTCGAAACGTTTGGCACCTGTTGACTTACAAACAACACCTTGTTTTGCTTCGTATTCGCCCTTTCAACGTAATACTTATTTATAAATTTCACGAAGCTGTTAATTTACATTACAATTCAAAAACAGGGCCGTTCCTGACGGGAGTGCAGAAGATGCCCCGCACTTGGGCGGCCAAAGATCAGGGGCGGCCGTAAACTGTTTTATTATATGCATTTTTCTCTCTGTATATTTGCTTTTTTCACATTTATCCGTTTCTTTTTCTGTATATACAAACTAATACACATAAGGCTGCATTCTATTTCATGCATATGCGCGCATTTATATATAGTATACCTTGCGTATACTATAGTATATTTTGCGTATACTATAGATCATGCAGTTTGTTTGCAGATTGCACTTTTGGCTCAGTGGACCTTGTAAAGTTAGTCCATACGCCATTCTACGTCATTTTTTAACAGATTCTAGACCTGTGCAGTTTCTTTTGCCTACTACCACGCGATACACGGCCTTCTTTCACAGTGAGCGTGCCCATCTGCGTCGGGTTCGTGCCAGAGTTGCAAACTCTGGCCGGCTAGCAACAAGAACATCGAGGTAGTGGGGGCACGCACACCATACGTTCTTGCTTGAGTGCGTGCCCCTACCACCTCGGTATTTTTGTTGCTAGCCGGCCAGAGTTTGCAACTCTGGTTCGTGTTCGAGATGTTGTGATTCTGATCGTCTTATGGGAGGAAGATTAATTCGAGATTACACTCAAATTTTTTAATTTTTGGAGTCTCGATTTAGTTCACCGATCAATCGATAAACCCGATTGAAAGGGACCGGCCCGGAAAAAATCTTTAGGTGGTGAGCGGATTCGAATTCGAGACCACTGGGCCGGTCCTACTATAGATCATGCGCGCATATGTATGGAACAGAACGCAATCTAAGGATTACTGCACAAACTTTTTTGTAACGCGTTACGTTATGTTAAGTACTGGCCTAAATTAGTGTTCACAGTTTTGACTCTATTACAACATGCTGCAGTATTGGAGGGGATGCTCACAACAGTAGCGGGTACTTGCTTGTGTTTTTTTATTTGAGGATTCCTATTTTTGACCACGGATTCTGAAAGGGCGCACAATTTTACGTTCAGATATGTATCCATGTTGTAGGTCAAAATAATCTTCAAAGATCATTTCAAGGTCAAATCACTTATTTGTACGGAATCGCTGGTAGGTACTAATTTAAAGGCAAGATAAAGGCAAGATTCTTAGTCCGGCCGATATAGGCAAGACCGTGAAGAACCCAGCCAATGAAGGAAAGACTTAGAATCGGCCGGACTTAGAATCTTGTCTTCATTAGCTGGGTTCTTCACGGTCTTACCTTTATCAGCCGGACTAAGAATGTTCCCTTTATCTTGCCTTTAAATTAGTACTTACCGGCGATTCCGTACAAATAAGTGATTTGACCTTGAAATGATCTTTGAAGGTCATTTTGACCTACAACATTGATACATATCTGACCGTAAAATTGTGCGCCCTTTCGAATCCGTGATCAAAAATAGAGGTCTCCATATAAAAAAACACGAGTTGCCCCTCAAATGACCTTGACAATAGACTTCAAAGTCAAACTCAGGATCACCAATCGATTGTCCTCGTTGAGATCTATAACTTTTGTTTGGATTATTTTTTAATTAGAGGAGTCCCTGACGAGATATTTTAGTGAAGGTTTTAAAATGGGACACCCTGTATATATATGGACGGCGATATTATTTTTGCACCTGAGCGGCCAACAACTCAGAAACGGCCCTGTTCAAAAAGATATACTTTATCTTTTAGATAAAGTTATCGAGAACGGTAAATAAATGCCGATTAGGGGAGCAGTTTCTGACAAGCTTGTTATTGACATATGTTATCAAGGTCATGGCCCTGAGTGACCTTTAAAAAGTTTTAAGTAATGCTCACTGTTCGTTAAATAGTTATTAACAAAAAATGTTTGTAATTGCTCAGTGCGTTTTCCCAAGTTTGGTTATTTTAATCCGGTTTTTAAAAAAAAAACGCTTTATTTCATCACTAAAATGAGGAATCAATCGGGGAAGCTTGAAAAAAGCAGTTTATTAAAGTTGTATCCAAAAGAAGTTTTATATATACACTTTCAGTTTTGGATATCGTGTACATTTCTCAAGTAAATAATTTGTATAACTTTAAACTTTGACATATTATATCAACATACTTTTTTTTATGTCGTCATCGACTGCCGTGTACGACTTAATTTGTGTCAGTCCGTAGCTTAGTTAACTTTAATTTTAAAGCACTTCTGCTCAACATGCATTTCGATGAGTTTCTTCATCTTACGTATGATTTTTACCGCGTGTGAGATTTCTTGTGCGACAAAAAAGTTGTACGCAGTGAAGTAATATGTCCACAATGTCAACATTCATTACGATTAGCTAATAGTGTTGACAATCACATATTTCACTGCAGATATTCGTACTATAAAGTCAAAAATCGCAAACGGCAACGAATCGTATGCAATTTAAAAATCAGCGCGTTACATGGAACATGGTTCGAACAAGCACGTTTGAATTTGCCAAAAATTTGTCACTTTATTGCATATTTTTTGATAATGCCACCACCATGACAAGCATTTTTAACAAACGACTTAGAAATAAATGATCATACTGTCATTGATTGGACAAATTTGTGTCAAGAGGTAAGAAAACTGTTCATATTTTCCAGTTATATTTACTATTAAATAAATTGTTTTGTAAATTTTTATATTAAGAGCGATCTAACCGATTTCAATGATTTTAATATGCATTACCGTAAAAGTTCCGTTAATGAACTAATGTTTCGCGATTTACCGGATATTGTGTAGTTTACACATAATATATATTTTAGACGTAATATGTCTTATATATAAATGTTTAGTATAAAATAAATACAAGAATAATTATAAAAATTACGATAAGCTTGTAAATTGCATGTTTAGATGGAAGAGCGCATAAAGGGACGGGCTCTACGCCCGTTTCTGAGTGCACTCGCTTACATAAAAAAAAATAACAAACCTTAGGGGTGAGAAAAGTATCAATGACCTAAAGTACTGCTTGGAAAGTATCTGCGTGGAGTGTATTCCATTTTTCTACAGAGAGACATTACTATGGAAAAACTAGACACATAAGTATATAAATTTCATATATACAAGATATTCCAGAATTGGTGTAACATCTCTTGTGAATAACTAAAAGGAGTAAAACTAACAAGGGAAGTGACGCAAGTGTCCCTCTCCGATTTTGATGAGCTTTGAATATGTTGTAAAGTAGCTAAAAATAAGAGACCCGTATTTTTGTATGTGCTTTCTTGCACGTTTGGGGAGTGATACACCCCTTCGAAAAAAACCGGTTTTTTTGTTTTATGCGAGTATCATCAAAACGGTAAGAGATATAAAAAAATGTTTCAAATAAAAGTTGCATAGTATTTTATAGGCTTTACAACCGCGTAGTTGGATTTATTTTTCATTCAACATTTTTTTATTTATCCCCACCCGTCATTTTTTTTCAATTTTCAAAATTGTTGTAAGGAAAAATTGTAGCATTTTTTACGCTGAATTCAACCATATATGATTTTCTTATGTTTCAAAATCGCATCTTTCAGAAATAAACTATCAATATCATATTATATGCGTCGCGCTGCATGACTCATCATTTATATCGCGCTTTAATCCTAATAGGCGATACAAACATTAACCTTTTCGCTCCGGGGATTTTTCCTTTAAAATTGACCTCGCATTTTAGCTGAAAAAGTTAATAATAACCTGCTACCCCCCCCCTTCAAAGTTAATTTTGAAGGTCAAAGTAACCAGGATTTTTTTCAATTTTTTTCCTAAATTTAGTGCATTAAATTGACCTTATAAACATCTATTACGTTCGCTTTTCTTGCTGGTCCATATATGGACCAGTCCCAGAGCGAAAAGGTTAAAGAATGAAAATAGTCACGTCGCGTCGTCACGTATTGGATAAAGTTCTAATCACAGAGCAAAGAGCAAAGTTTAAAAGCGTTGCTAAGACATCCCTTCCACTGATGCGTTATATTTTACTTATTCTATGTGACGGGGCGAACCCCGTCACGAGAATATTTCTAATTATTATTATATTTCTGTTCTTCCTTTTCATATACTTTTGTAAATATGTTCTTCTCTATATTCATTAATATTAAGTTTATATCTTTTGTATTATTATTATATTATTATATTATTTTTATATCATTATTAGTTCTACAAGTATTAAATATCTTTATAACATAACTCGCTATAGTTTCTGCGAACCCACCTATGTGAGCGACCGCGTGATATAATACCGACGACGCGCCTATAGCGACACAGACCGAACACGCGCTTATCACCTGACAGGTGCATGCCGCGGCGCGCAAACACCCGCGTTCCACACGCCGACCCCGGACGGACCATAGGCCGCTCCGGGGTATAAAAGCCGGCCGATCCGAGCAGTAAGGACCTATTCCTTTCCCGGCGCTCGAGGAGCTGACTCGAAAGCCATTCCTATCCTGCTACCGCTCCGAGGTGTTGACTCGGAGATACCGTGTCCGATTATTCCCCCCGAGGTGTTGACTCGGGAGCAGGGATGCCAGATTCCGGCCGCTTGGTAGCATGCGGTAGCATGGAGGGGATGCGCACACAGCTTCATGTCACGGCTCGAAGCTGTGTGCGCATCCCCTCCATGCTACCGCATGCTACCAAGCGGCCGGAATCTGGCATCCCTGCTCGAGAGACCGACTTCCGGCAATCCGAGGTGCTGACTCGGCCGCCATTTCCGATTATCCCCCCCGAGGTGTTGACTCGGGAGATACCGCTACTGATTATCCCCCCCGAGGTATTGACTCGGGAGATACTCGGGAGAATTTTTCCTTACAAAAATTTTGAAAATTGAAAAAAAAATGACGGGTGGGGATAAATAAAAAAATGTTGAATGAAAAATAAATCCAACTACGCGGTTGTAAAGCCTATAAAATACTATGCAACTTTTATTTGAAACAGTTTTTTATATCTCTTACCGTTTTGATGATACTCGCATAAAACAAAAAAACCGGTTTTTTTCGAAGAGGTGTATCACTCCCCAAACGTGTAAGAAAGCACATAAAAAAATATGGGTCTCTTATTTTTAGCTACTTTACAACATATTCAAAGCTCATCAAAATCGGAAAGGGACACTTGCGTCACTTCCCTTGTAAGTCACAAAATCCTATGCCATTTTGCTAGATTCGCAATAGTTACCGAGATCTTGATTAACAAAGATCTTAATTAACACATTGCGCGCTACGGTGTTACCCGTAGCAACATATGGTAGGAGCTAATATAACAGCATATATTATAACATATACATATTAAAATGTAATTGTGCGAAGCGCGCCGAGCTATTCTACGCGCGTAAGACAGCCTGATGCACGCTTATTCGCTGATCTTTGTTAATTAAGATCTCGGTAACTATCGCAACTCTAGCAAAATGGTATAGGACTCATCGACTCAGTTTACTCTTTCTATCTGTCTACGAGAGATGTTACACCA
Source organism: Pseudomyrmex gracilis (assembly GCF_002006095.1). Classification (NCBI taxonomy): domain Eukaryota; kingdom Metazoa; phylum Arthropoda; class Insecta; order Hymenoptera; family Formicidae; genus Pseudomyrmex; species Pseudomyrmex gracilis. Next base: position 143,591 of record NW_018020865.1, on the reverse strand, counting down.
ATTCTGGAACACCCTGTATACACTTTCCAAGCAGTACTTTCAACTATTGATACTTTCCTCACCCCCAAGTTTTGTTATTTTTTTTATGTGGGCGAGTGCACGCAGGGACGGGCGTAACCTGTTTTCTTGTGCGCTCTCCCTAAACATATATTGGGTGCCGCGGTAAGTTCGCATCGTTTTTCCAAGAAATGTTGTTCACCTAGCAACAAAAGTATGAAGCGCGGCAATTGCAGCCAACTTCAGCATAGTTTTGAAAAGGTGTGACTTTCCTTGACATTCGAAAACAAAAATTATTAAAGTTGGACGTATTTTGTTTACGCTATTTGTGTGTTTAAACATGGAAGGAAATAAGTTGCATTTTTGGCATATTTTGCTTTTTTTTTACCGTAAAGGATTAAAGGCGGCGGAGGCCGAACGTGAGATACTACCATGATCAAAAAATAACCGGAATTTATTCATAAAAAGAAAAGTACATGTTTATTCTTCAAAATTCAAGTTGTCCCCTTCAAAGTAGTCCCCGTCGGCTGCGATGCACTTGTGCCAGCGTTTGATCCACCCCTCGAAGCTTTTCTG
>NW_018020865.1:132130-142403 GCF_002006095.1 Pseudomyrmex gracilis | reverse complement strand
TTGTTCAAGTTTTGAATCCATTGTAAAAATCGCCGCGACGTAAAAACTTGATGTAAAAAAATCACTGTCATAAAGGTAAATGAACAGCTGATAAGCAGAAGCTTGGGATGGGTGTCCGTAACAGTGCTGCCAACGTGACACAAACAACAGAATTCTAAACCGATAAGCCCGCGAGGTTTAAATTAAAAATTCCGGTTATTTTTTGATCATGGTAGTATGTGCTGTGTACGGTGACAATGCCTTAAGCGAATCAGTATGCCGGAAATGGTTTGCCCGTTTCCGTTCGGGAAATTTTGATCTTAAAGATGCACCTCGCTCCAGACGGCTATCCGAGATTGACAACAACGAAATCAAAGCTCTAATTGAAAATGATCGACATTTGACGGCAGAGGAGATCGCAGAGAGGAGTAATAGCAGTGCTACACAAGTAAGAATCTATCTAAAAGCGATGGATTACGTAAAAAAGTTTGATATTTGGGTGCCTCATGAACTAAGTGAGAAAAATTTAATGAATCGAGATCTGCGAATTGCTTCTGAAATGGACTAAATCGGAGTCTTTTTTGAAACGTTTGGTGACTGGAAATGAGAAATGAGTTATTTACAACAATATTAAATGCAAAAAGTCTTGGTGCAAGCCCGGTGAAACATCGCAAACGGTCGCTAAAAGAGAATTACACCCACAGAAAGTCATGTTCTGTATTTGGTGGGATTGGCAAGGCGTGATATATTATGAGCTGCTCCCGGAAGGAGAAACTATTGATTCGAAGAAATATTGCTCACAACTTAACAAACTGAAACAGGCAATCAAGGATAAGCGGCCGGAATTGGCAAACAGAAAAGGAGTTGTCTTTCACCATGACAACTCAAGACCACACACATCTTTAGCGACGCGGCAAAAATTGCGCACGTTTGTTTGGGAAAATTATGCCTCATCCGCCGTATTCGCCTGACATTGCTCCTACAGATTACCTTCTATTCCGGTCTCTGCAAAACTATCTTGATGGACAAAAATTCAATTCTTTGGAGGCCGTCAAAAATGGGTTGGACGAGTTTTTCGCTCAGAAATCAAGAGACTTCTACATCAGCGGAATTATGAAGTTACCGGAAAGATGGCAAAAGATCATCGATCAAAATGGACAATACATAATAAACTGATTAAATTTCTTTCTACAAAATTTTTGTTTACTTTTTAGAAAAAAAGCGACACGAATTTTCCGCGATATCCAATACTTTCCAAGCTTATCGTAATTTTTATAATTATTCTTTTATTTATTTTATATTAAACATTTATATATAAGACATATTATGTCTAAAATATCGTATATTATGTGTAAGATATACCTGGTGAATCGAGAAGAAATAGTTCATTAATGAAACTTGTAATAGGGTGTCCCATTTTATATTATGCACCTAAATATCTCGTCAGGGGAGCCACCAATCCGAAAATAACCCTTACAAAAGTTGTTGGGTTCGGAGGGGGACATTGGATGGTGATTTTCAAGTTCACCTTGACCTTGACCTTTAAGCTTATTTGAAGGTCAAATCGAATTTTTTAAATAGAAAGCCCTATTTTTGACCCCGGATTCGGAAAGAGCGCATAATATTATGTTCAGATAGGTACTTGAGACTCTTTTTTGGAATGACCTTCAGAGGTTATTTTAAGGACGAAATATTTGAAATTACGCACCTGAAAACAATTTTAACGCAACCGCACAGCACAAAGAACCACAGTTTTGTAATGAAAACAGGCTCCGGTACGTTCTTTATAATTACATTAATTTTTTTGTGCTAATAACGTTTAGGAAAACAATTATCTTCAAAAACGCACGATAATAAGGTTTGAGCAACTGTACCCTCTAACTAATTCCGTGCTACTAAAAAAAAACAAATGTAAAACTTTAGTCTTGTTCAAAGGTGTGTTAATTTATTTTCTAAAATTTTACTTTAATTTTTTTGATGATTTTTTAAGGGTAGTAACTTGTTTATTGAAGTTTGTCAAATGACCTTGAAGGTCAAAGTCAAGGTGAAATTGAAGGTCGCCATCCGATAACCCCCTCCAAACCCAACAATTTTTGTAAGGGTTATTTGGATTGGTGGCTTCCCGACAAGATATGTATTCAGATGCATAATTTTAAATATTTTGTCTTTAAAATAACCTCTAAAAAAAAAAAAAAAAAAAAAAAGATCATTCCAAAGAAGAACCTCAAGTACCCATTTGAACGTAAAATTTTGCGCTCTTTTCAAATCCGTGGTCAAAAATAGGGCTTTTATTTAAAAAATTGGATTTGACCTTTGAATAACCTTGAAGGTCAAGGTCAAGATGAAATTGAAAATCACCATCTGATGTCCCCCTCCAAACCCAACAACTTTTGTAAGGGTTATTTTCGGATTGGTGGCTCCTCTGACGAGATATTTAAGTGCGTAATTTAAAATAGGACATCCTGTATATGTCAAGATCATTGAAATCGATGATATCGCATTTAATGTGCAAATTTACCAAATGTTGAAATAAACTTTAGTTATTACAACAATAGATTACAAATAAACAAAAACAAATTGGTAGAGAAGGTGTAATTGTGGAAATGGACGAAGCTAAAATTGGCAAAAGAAAATATAACACCAGACGTATAATTAGAGAACAATGGGTTTTCGGAGATATTGAACGCAATATCAAAAAGATTTGTATTTTGCCCGTGCCAAATCGAAGTACAGAAACTCTTTTGCCAATAATTCGAAAATATGTCATACTTGGTTCTATCATTTATATCGACAAATAGCGTGCTTATTATATTTTGCGTGACAAAAATTATACGCACTTTTCAGTTAATCATGCGCAAAATTTGGTAGATCCTGAAACTGGCGTTCATACGCAAAACATTGAAAGATTATGGAGAGATATGTGAGCAAATATTCCGCGATATGGTACGAGAGATTATATCATTATATCCACTATCTCGCAGAATTTGTGTTTAAAAGAACATACAATTATAACGAACAAATTAATGCTTTTTTCGAAATTATGAGTTCCATGTATCCACTAAATAATGTAAATACTGATTAATAAATACAATATATCCTACAATATAAACTTATTAAGTCATAAAATTGTAGTCGTTACTACTTTCTTTAATGACAGATAATCAACACACACTTGAGAATTTTGCGTATAAAAAAACATGAGAGGATAACATGTGAGAGAGTAAGGGGCTTCGATTCTTACTTTGCGCGTCCATTCCGTAATACTTTTACCCTAACCCAACCTCAATCTAATTTCTAAAAAGACAGAACATTCGTTTTTCTTTATACACATTTTTTGTTAATAACTTTTCAACAAACGATGAGCATTTTACTTAAAACCTTTTGAAGGTCACTTAGAGTCATGACCTTGATAACATATGATAAAATCAGGGCTGTAGGAAGATGCTTCCCTAATTGGCATATTTACCTCCAGAACTTATCAGAGGTAAAGAAATTAGGCATAAGACTTGCCCCAAAAAAAAGATTCGTTATTATTATGTTGCTGTTACTGTAGCGATTTGGAAATTTAACGAGTTATGTGTTTATTTTTAAATTCAGTTTATTTATGTTTTGTCTAATTTGTTTTTTTTATTTATTTAATTATTTTAATTTATTAATTTAATTTATCAATAACATTGTTCAATTTTGATTTTGATATTATACAGGAAATTGTTTATTTATTCTGAAAATATATATTCAATATCCAATATTGAATCGAAACGTTACTTAATCAAATAAAATAAAATAAAATAATTTTTCTGTACATTACCATTATGTATCTAAGGCTTATTTTGGCTCTCTTTTCTTTCTTAAATTTATTTTAAAATTTCGGTGCTTCTTATATCTTACGATTAAAATATTGCGAATTTTACAAAGTGGTAAATGAGCTTTCTGTTCAGATTGATCCAATCTTCACTTGGCGGTCAAAATTTTTCGGATACTCTGTATATATAATAGAGTAACTTTAAGTTTAAATAAAAAAGAATACTTTTTAAGAATAAATTTTACATATAAATGTGCATAAATAAGATCGTAAGTAATGAAGAGAGGAAATGAACGATATTTATGTACAATTTGAATTCGGTATATTTTCATACATTTCGAAACATGTACGTCGTTGTTTTCTTTGTCGATCATCTTACCATTACTGTGTGTAATAATAGTAATATAATAACAATCTAAACAGTCACATACTTATATCTTTTTCTACCCTTAAATAATCATTTTTTTCCACTTTAAACATGTGTATTTTTATTTTTTCTTAGAATCAAATTATCAATGTTCGTCTGTAGAGTACACTCGATATTTAACTCAATTTTTTGTTAAATCTATTATCGAAGTTTTTCCAAATATTCATAATATTGACAAGTTTTTTACTATCACAAAAGTAACATGTAAACATTCTAATTGAACTTAAAACATTTCTTGCACACTTCAATATAGATTTTTCTGTGTATAAAATTTGCAATTTTAATTAACTAAACAATGTTTGTAATTACAAAAGAAATTACAGATAAATATATGTTGTACGTTGTATTAAAGATAAATATTAATGCAAAGATATTTGTGTAACTAAATGTATATTAATAATCTCAAGAAAATAATTGTATATATAACAATGTTGATTGTCAGAAATAACAAATACAGAATATCTTATAGTTATCAAAACAATGATTTCTTGTATGAAAACGGTATTCGAATGTATAGAATAATTGTTTTTAGCGTAGGCTTTACTTTCAAGAGAAAATATCTAAGGACAGTATATAATATCATACAACAGATAATTCAAATACATATTTTTTGACGACGGGACGGTGTATATAATTTATTAAATTTATATAAAAGATAAACTACATGTATATCTTTTATTTGGATACGAAATAAATTTCCAAAAAGAAAACGTTCAACAACTTCAATGTTATAAAATTGGTATCATGTTCCAGTTGTCGAATATTGGACCAATGCGAATATATAATTTTCGAAAAGCATCTGCACCATTCGACGAGCAATATTAGACGAATGATGTAGTAAGTATGTAACATATTTCGATACTCACATAATGCATTTCTACACAAAAAGATTGATACATATGTACATAGACTTGTATATGCTTTACATACTGTGTATATATATATAATTTATATATACATATATGTATATACATTGATGGTCATAAAAATAATATATAAACATTAACAAACTAGTTTATAGTTATTTTATTCGTCATTTTTACTTGCTGATAATGTCACATTTACAGTAGCAACAATTCATATCAGCTATTATTGCTGAAATAATAATACATTTTATGTTGAGAGAATTCTAAAGTGTTCTGTGCTATAGGAAGTTTAGTCCTAATAATAAAGCTAAATTATTAATGTAAGTTTATTAACATAAAAAGTATGGTAGATGATGATTTTATTTTAATTAGCCTAGATATAGTAAAATTATAATAAAAATTAGTCAATTAGAAAGAATAAAAATTTTAACTGTTAACTAACGCAACAAAGAAAAATTGCAATGAGAAATTTCAAAACTTATTGATCAGTTTAAAAAAATGATGAAAAATACATTAAAAGAGACTCACAAATAACAAAGACACTCGAGATTTCAGCAAAAACTTACATTTCGACATGATCATTAAATATTTGTACGTGTTTCTAAGATAGATCCATTCAAATCAAATGAAATTTTAAATAAACTAACCTTCTTATCTCAGATAGTACTATGATGTTTTAAAAACATATTAAAAACATAGGTATTGGACGTTTTGTACATATGTAACTACAAGAAAGAATGATATCTCTAATCATGTATTTGACGGTATATTTGTGTTAAAAAACTCATATTGCCAAATACATGTCTAGAGATATTCTTTCTTGTTTGAAATAATCAATCGTCCGCTAAGCACATCGTTTCTTCGTTCTCCTCTACTTAATATGTCAACCTACTTAAAAAACTTAAAAACAAATTTAAAGTAGGTAATGTGCAGCTACATACATATGTCACTTTGTTAAACAAGTAGGGCGTAAGATTGATAATCTTGTTACGCGGGATTGAGTCTTGTCGTGGTTTCTATTCTTTTTTCTCTATTTTTTCTTTTTATTTGAATTTGCTATTATTTCACACTAATTTTCAATTTTTAGTTTTTTTTATTTTCAATAAAACAATGTTAAAATATTAAATAATTATACGTCAGTTTTTATTTAATTTTTCATTATTATAATTGTAATAACTTCAAAATATAAACAAATTGAAAATTATTGTAAAATAATAATACAATTTAAAAAATAAGAAATAGAAAAAATTGAAGTTACGACGGGACTCAAAGAAGTAGTAAAATCATTAACCCTATGTTCAACTACTGCGCCATTAAATTAATTCGGATTTAGTTCTACAAAACTGAAAAATATTGCGCAGCATTTATATCAAAATAAAATGGCTATAAGATGGATAGTTTTAAAACATTCAAATGTAAATACACTTTGTACGTCTAATATAATGTACATTCTTAAAATATACATATAATGTTCATGGACATTTCGACTAAATAAAAGCCAAATTGGACGTCCAAAGGACGTTGGGTGCTGTCTGGGATAAGTGTTCGTACACTTGGACCCATACTATGAAAATGCTTCATAGGTTATATTACCACTGTCATGTTTTACAGTCTTTATAGTGTACTAGTAGCACAACACAGGCGAACGCTATTATTTTTATTTTAACGTGTTTTGTCAGTGTGAACACACCGCAATGACAGCTAGTATATACAGGGTGTCCGTAAAATTTTGACCAAGCTGAAGTATGGAGATAGATTGAGTCAAATTGAATAGAAAAGTTATTTGTAATTTTGCAAAATTCGCAATAATTAACGAGATACAAAGTAATAAATGTGTGCCAATGAGCGCGTAAGAAGCGATAATTCTGACTCTGTGAGCGTAGGTGTGTGACTGTCAGAGCAACGAGAGGCGGAGTGAACGAACGAGCGCGATCAGCTGATCGCGAAGAGCAGTGGCTTATCTTTCGAACGTTGATCGCTCCTTTATCGCCGAATATCAGCTGACCGCGAAATTAGCCGAGTCACACGTCGCGTTACACTTTTCTATTCATTATTTTGACTCAATCTATCTCCATACTTCGGCTTGGTCAAAATTTTACGGACACCCTGTATATATGTGTATATATATATACAGTGTGTCCCATAATTGCCGTCTAACCGCTCGTAGGTAGATAGAAGAGGAGGTTATTCTAAGACGAAAAGTCCTATACCACTTTGGAAGATTCGCAATAATTAAAGAAATATTAATTAATAAAGATCCGCTAATCAGCGTGCATCCAGCGTAAGGACAGCCCAATCTGTCGCGATGACGGAATACAATATCGCGGATAGCGCGCTGCCCGAACGCAGCCTATGTGCTGTCTATGCATGCACATGTTATTCTATCATCTCCTCTCATTCCGTCGCTACGACGCGACAGACTGGCCTGTCCTTACGCTAGATGCACGCTAATTAGCGGATTTTTATTAATTAATATTTCGTTAATTATTGCGAATCTTGTTCATTGCAAAGTGGTATAGAACTTTTCGTCTTAGAATAACTCCTATCTACCTACGAGCGGTTAGACGGCAATTATGACACACCCTGTGTATATATACATATTTGTACGACATAAATCGAGAAACACATCCGAGAAACGTCCAATCATTGTCGTGATAAAAAGCAAAAATCATTATCGAGAGAATCGATTGTGATTATTTACACTTTTTTTCTGGTATAGGAGAGAGACTTTGGTAGCACTTAATTTGGTAACTTCTTACATAAATATCTTTCATCAGATCCTGTCAGATTTATTTTAATTTCGTTTAATCATAAAACATTTCTCTATTTTTTAATTTCTTTTAAACCACTTTATTTCACATGGCAAATTTGCATTTCAAATTCTTCAATCTTAAATGTAAAATTTTTTTAGCAGCTGTATTATTTAAATTACATTCTTGGAGTTTTCATCAAATGGTTGATTCCAGTGTTGCTGCAATTTTAGGTAATTGACTAATTATCATTATAATTTCATTATATTTAACCTAGATAAAATCATATTAATATTTACCAAATTTTTTATGTTAATAAACTTACATTAATAATAATCCAATAAAATTACATTAACAAAATATTACATTATTAATTTAGTTTTATTATTATGACTAGACTACTTATAGCACATAGGATTCTCTCCCTGAACTTTATTTCGAGTAGTTTGTTATGTTTTTTAGCTGATATGTGAATTGTTGCTACTAACAATTGTTGCTAAATAACATTACCGGCAAATGAAAATGGCGAATAAAATAACTATTAGTTTATTAAATGTTTACATATTATTCTATTTTTATGACCACCACTGCATATGTTTTTAATCGTTTTTATATAATATATGGTACATATGTTTGCCGCGTGTACATACACGCGTACTTATTTTGCATTGCATATTTTTTAGGAGTTAAATCAAGATTCTTTTGGTTTTTTAACCAAATGTTTGGTTTTTATATGAAATAATCTAGATCCTTATCTTGTTGAATATCGTGTATGTAATTATTTATACTATATACATTAACATATTTGTTTCGGAAATCACACGGAATCATACATAGCACACTAAGAAGTCATTACATGGAACTATAATTTTTATCTACCAAAACTTTTTATTAAATATTGTTAACGACATAAAGCAGTGGTTTATGGAAAAAAAGATCAAGAGTAAAATCATAGAAACGAGTTTTATGTTTATATTTAAAAATATATTCAAAACTTTCCACAAATTTTGTTTTATTATTATGACTAATTGATATTATTAAATTTTGACTATTAACAATTTTGAGCTTATCGAGCTATTAAAATGTAATTTATTTTTTTCCTAGAGAAGTCATAATTTTTCTTCACTGAGTTCGTATTTTTACGAATATTGAGTGAAGATATTATTTACTATTATTTGATATATATTTTCAAGAATATAAGTAAATTAACTTATGTAATTAAAATTATTGTATTAAAGTTTGCATACTGTAACATATATTATATGCATGTGTGAACTTCAGTCGCACTTCAGTCGCAAAATATTGAAAAAAATATTACATATATGTATAATTATGTGTATAATAGGCCACAAAAAATTATTACACCATAAATATAGAAGTATGTATAGAATGTCTTATATACATATTGAAACTATACTATTTCAATAAATGCAGGAGGATACGTATGGCACTCTCACGATCGGTATGTGCATTTTATGTCGTCTGAATGCCGACCGTATTAAAGATATGTTGAATCTAAATTCAAAATTCATCGGAAGCAGATCAACCTCTTATTATAGTTGGCATCATGTTACGACAAAGTTTTCAATTCAAGTCATATAACCATCCCTGGCGTTGATGATATGTACTCAGACTCCGTTTTTTTATCCTCAGTGATTCACTTTCGGTCACCCCATCCAGCGCTGCTGTAAAACCAGGATGAACTACCTTCGTCTCTAGGTTTGCTCCATGAATTGTCAAGGCCGCTACTTCCACCGTCCTATTAATATATGCAATATTAATTCTTTTAAATTATGTTATTTCTTTATTATAAAATTGCTTCTACAATGACATAATATAATTCACTATGAAATAAAAACAGAAGCAAGAAATATAAAGCTATCTCTTGTACCACAACGTTTAATTGAGAAGTGGGAGAAAGATATTCCATATTGCTGTAGTAGGACGAGTAATTTTGGTAGCATTGCTGCTGGGAAGCAGTTGTCGTCCACGCTAACCTCTGATGATCGCTTGGAAATCCTCCACCACTCTCTGTTACTGCTGGACTCCATATACTACTGCTACCACCGCTGCTGTACACACTGCCGCCTAACTGTTAAAAAACACAATAACGTGTAAATGTGCAAAAAATACAAACATATTAAAAAGAATTTCACGATGTTTACTCAAAATGACACATAAATATTGTTTTGCCACAAGAGTAGATAATTATTGACTATCGTAAGATCGCGGAGAGATATAAACTTTGGATTTTGGCAAGGTTGGGTAGTGTCTAGTTAAAAAGATAAAAGTTAAGTTAAAAAGTTAAATAATTTTAACTTTATCTAGTTACATTTTTAGACTCTTATCTTTCAACTTTATTTAGTTATATTTTATCGGTAACTAGTAACTTTTTATTTCAACTCTCTTGAATCTACTATAGCCATAAGATTTTTTATTTGTTTGCATA